>NC_138770.1:341787646-341807646 GCF_965119305.1 Pelophylax lessonae
CCCGCAAGGAAGGTCAAAAGCCCTCCAAACGGCAGCCAGCAAAAAACCTTGCGGCCGAAAAGAGGCATCTGCAGATGCCAGCACATCCACCTTATAAAACGTGGTGAAGGTGTGAACACAAACACTGTTCCCAGTGCAGACTACGCCAGGAAGCACAGACTGTAGGCCACAGCCCGCGCCATCCTATCCCCCAAGTCCTTAAGGATGGGGATTCCTCCACTGGAACAACGGTAGTCCCATTCAGCTAGAGACCATACGTCCACCAAAGGAGGAACAGCCCTCTGCACCAGAGACTCCCCAAAAGGGCAACATCTAACGGCCACTTAGACACCCCAGGGGAAAGTCTCAGACGGTCCTCTCCTACATGAGCAGCCAGCAAAAAGAGCAGCTCCAGATGGCATGTGAGTGCCAGATGCCACCTGCGCCCCAGGCGCAGCTGCCACTGCGACCCCCATATTGCAAGGTGTCACGCATTGAAAACAGCCAGTGCATCCCCCAGCGCCTGTCGATACCAAGATGGCCATCGCCATAGAAGCAGACAGAGGCTACAACAAAATGGCGGCCCTGTGCGGGAATCACAGTAATTGGGACCCACAGGGGGACCCCCCAAACGCCCATCCACACCATCCACTGCAGAATACCCCACACCAAGGACCCCCCACACACACACGATCGGTTGAGCGCCGCGGACGGTGCACTCCCCCGGCCCCCCATGTGGCCTGCACACTAGGCCCCAGCCTCAGGTAGGCCCAAACCGTCCCCCACGTGGGGGGGGGGAAGGGAGGGGGGGGGAGGGAGGGGGGGGTAGGGGTGGTGGTGGAGAGGAGGGGGGTCACAACAGTACAGAGGGAAAACCAGGAGTGTGAGGGTCCTAACATCCCAGGGAGAGGGCCTGCGTCCAACCCCAAAATCCGCCAGGGGGGGGGGCGTTTACTCACCATACCGGGAACACAGGCGGGCACCATCTCCTGACAGGACCCCACGCCACCGGAGTAGGGGGGCTGTCAGCCAAATAGGAACGCTGCAACATAAGCCTCGACCCGGTCGTGTGCGTCCTGGCGAGACGATTAACTTGCGGGGCCAGTCTCAGTCCAGTGGGACTATGTCGCAGCCGACCCAGAGCGGAGCTATGGTCTGCACGCGCTCGCTGGCCAGACTGGGGTGACCACTGGATATGGGGGTCCAGTCTGTCTTCCAGTCCGGCATAATTGCTTTAAGATCTAACAGGAAAAACATTTCTGGAGAAAAAAAAAAAAGGCTAGCAAAAAAATCGACATAAAAAAATACTTTATATGCCAGGACCAGAGATCCCAGCAAGGAACTAGGTCCTTACTCCTGACTAGGCAGATTAAAACTGACATCCTATGCAGGAAGAGAGAGGGTGTACCCTCCGGGACTGCCCATAGGAGTAGCCAGAACTTTTTTCTGCCTAGTGTCCTACTCCTGCAGGGGGCAGTATTACCCTACTTGTATGGATCAGAGAGAACTGCGTCCGTCAATGAACGATGAAGAAATCACTTTACCCATCCTCAGCAGTCCAATCTTTGTACCTTTTGCAGAATATCAGTCTGTCTCTGATGTTTTACCTGGAGAGAAGGGACTTCTTTGCTGCCCTTCGTGACACCAGGCCATCCTCCAAATGTCTTCGCCTCACTGTGCATGCAGATGCACTCAAACCTGCCTGCTGCCATTCCTGAGCAAGCTTTGCACTGGGGGTGCCCCGATCCCGCAGCTGAATCAACTGTAGGAGACAGCCCTGGAGCTTGCTGGACTTGTTTTTTATGGGATTAGGTTCATTTTCATGGCAAAAAGGGACTTTGCAATTAATTGCAATTCATTTGATCACTCTTCATAACATCCTGGAGTATATGCTAAATGCCATCCTAAAAACGGTGGCAGCAGCTGTACTACATGAACAACCCATTTTTTCTTAAATTTCTTTTCCATGGGATACATTTCATCAAAGAGTTCTGAAAAGTGAATATCCTTTCGGGATTAGGCCAATACCCATGTAGTGCACTTTCTATTTGTGTCTGCATGTGGAAAGTCTTTTCTTAATTTAGCCAGCCTTTTAGTGCCCATATGGGCTTGTTTTAGCTTTTGAGACTCAGGTGCTGCTAGTCAAATACTAGTTTGCACCACATCAATCAGTTTGTCCACGGTGAAGTGTATTGGAGTATTTATCAAAAAGCAGTTTAGTGGCTCAGTTTGGTGCTCCTTAACTACAGTGGTTTGTAAAATCCTCTGCAGCTTCTGCTACGATCTCTGCATCTGCTTTCCTCCAATGTATCCTCAAACAGGTTTGCAGATTCCATTTCTACAGCATTAATAGAGTTTGGGGAGGGGGTGGGGGGTAGACAAAAGTAGCCCCTAGAATGCATTAAGGTAAAAAACCTTGAGGCTGTAGAACCAGTTTATTGCTGACAGAGAGTTAAGAGCCATACACACTATAAGATTTTCTGAAGACTTTTTCCTTCAGATTTACCTTTTCTATGTAGTGCAAGGGCCTGCCAGATTGCATACAAATTGAAAGTGTTTAGGTTTGACCTCATATTATATGGTTTTGGTCTAAAGGAAAAAGTCTTCAGAAAATATTATAGTGTGTATGGCCCATTAGTTCACACTTTAAGCAGTTATGGTGTTCTATGAAGAGTAAAAGGGCAAGTATATTCCAAAAATGTAAGTAAATGTGCACATATACACTAAAGCAATATATAAATAGTACAAGGGGAAAATCTTACAAATATACTTACTTCGAAAGGAAAAGTGAAATTATCATCAGAAGAGCCACAAGAATAAAGAATATACCCCAAATAATCTGAAACACGAAAGAGACTAATTATTATTTATACTATATTAGCGCTTTTAAACTACATTTTGTTAATTCTATACCAGTAAGAAAGAATTCTGAAATTGTGCCAAGTGTGTGCATAAATTTAGTATTTTGTTATGTTGGCACGGTATACAATGCAGAGTAAAGTATAAAATGTAAATTTTCAGCCACATTTTCACATATGAATAGTGATCTACTACCAATTAAGTTATTCTTTTTCTTTTTTTTTTTCCAAAAGGTACAAAAAATAATAACATATGAGCATAAAACATAAAGGTTTAATGTACAGAAAACGACTAAACCATTCTAATTGAATGAAAACAAATGGTGGAACGATTCAGAAGCAGAAACAATAAAAAAAAAAAAGAAAAGAAAAGATAACCAGCAGGTGAGGACTTTACCTTTTATGCATTCAGGTGAGGTTTGATCATATTCGAAATGTAATGTTCATGCGTGCATATATCCTGGTACCGTTTTTTAGAGCAGACGGTTGGCTTTCTTGTAATAACAACAGATGCAGCTAAGCCGCTGCTCAGCTGTTATTACAAGCAATGGGAGGGGAGTCCCTCCCCCTTCAGCTGCTCTGCGCCGGTCTCCCGTCCCACCGGAAGGCCTGAGCGACCAGCCGGCACGTCCACCGGCTGCCCGAAGACCCTAACAAAGCCAGGATCGGCTCTGACCGGATCTCCGATGTAGTAAAAACCCAAGGCCAAGAAGCCAAAACTAGACAACAGGAGCTCAACAGAACAACATGAGCCCACCTGAAAAAAAAAACACCCCCAGAGAGGGAACAGACCCCCTAAACAGCAGCCTGCAAAACCTTGCGGCCAAAGGAATCATTCGCAGATGCCAACACATCCACTTTGTAAAATCTTGTGAAAGTGTTCACCGATGATTAGGTGGCCACCTTGCAAACTTGCAATACTGAAGACTGATGACGGAAAGCCCAAGAAGCACTAAGTGCCCAAGTAGAATGCGCCGTCACAGGAAAGGAGGAACATAACCCTTGGATAGGCCTAAATCCCTGTCTGTCTGATCCACCTAGTAATGGTAGCAGAAGTGGACAGCCTCTTCCTTGGCCCATCTGTTATCACAAAAAGAAAGAGTCTGACCTAACCGCATCCAGGGTATGGAATGCAAATTCCTTGGGATGAGAAGGCCTAGGACACAAGGAAGGCAACACAATGTCCTCATGCAAACGGAAGTCTGAGTCAATTTTTGGTAGAAACGTCGGACAGGGATGAAGAACCACCATCTTTGTGGACCACCAAATAGGGAGTATGACCAGATCAAGCCGCCAGCTCCGACACCCTGCGAGCAGAGTTAATAGCCACCAAAAAAGCCACCTTCTGTGATAATGTAGCAGGGAAATATCCCAAATATTCTCAAAAAGGAGGTTTCTGGAGAACAGATAGCACTAAATTCAAGGCCCATGGCGGCAAGGGAGACCGCACTGGTGGAGTTATGTGGCAAAGTCCTTGAATGAAGATACGAATCAAAGAATGAGTGGCCAGGGGTTGCTGAAAAAAGACCGCCAAGGCAGAAACCTGGCCCTTTAGAGTGCTCAAGGCAAACTTCTGCACAACACCCCGTTGAAGAAAAGCAAAGATCCGAGCCACCTGAAAAATATCCATGAGGAGCGCTGACTGACTCACACCACGAGATGTATGCCTTCCAAGTATGATGGTATATCTTCCTAGATGTAGACTTCCTAGCCTTCAGCATAGTCGAAATTACAGACCTTGACAAACCTCTATCCCTCAACACCTGGTTCTCAACCAAGCCATCAAAGCCAGCAACTGTAAAGCAGGATGGAAGATCGACCCATGGGACAACAGGTGCTCCCTGAGAGGCAACCTCCAAGGGGCGTCAGCGATCAGCTGTACTAAACTGGAGTACCAGGATGGGCGGGGCCAATTCCAGGCCACCAGAATGACTGGAATGACTTCCGCCTCAATCCTGCGCAGAAGCCTCAGCAGAAGCTTGAGACGAGGAAAAACGTAAAAGCAGACAATACTGGCTCCATGGCACCACTAGTGCATTTGTGGCGTCTGACAGAGGATCATGTACCATCGCCATGAACCTTGGTACCTTTCTGTTGCGCAGAGACACCAATTGATCAACGTTGACAAAGCAGATGAAATGTCCGGATGTAGGGACCATTCCCCTTGGCCCAGCGCCTGCCCACTGAGGTAATCCACCTGCCAATTGTCCACACCTGGAAAGCACACAGTCTAGCATTCTGTCCACCAGAGGATACCGGAGACCCCCAGCACCACCAACACACTCGCCAGCCCTGGTGATCAACATAAACCACCGCCGTGGCATTGTCCGATTGGATCCGAATTACACACCCCTGAGACGTTCCATCCAGTGACTCAGGCACACTCTGATCGCCCGAAGTTCCAAGACATTTAGCGGAAGCCTGAATTCCTCCAGCGTCCAACAACCCTGAGTCGATCTCAGCCCCAGGACACCTCACCACCCGGACAGGCTGGCATTCATTGTGAACCCTGTCCAATACAAGGGGAGAAAAGACTTGGCCCTGCTGGAGAGCAGGAGAGCAAAGCCACCAGGCCACAGAACCCCTGGCCTCCCAGCTCAGACGAATCTGATTGTCCAGAGACTTGGGACACCTGTCCCACTTTAACAGGGTCTCCTTCTGAAGGAACTGCATGTGGAACTGTGCAAACGGGACCGCCTCAAAGGTAGACACCAACAGGCACAGTATTCGCTTGCAAGTCCGGAGGGAAGACCACCTGTGGGACAGCAACAAATGAATTGCAGAATGCAACTTCTGAAGTTTGTCCAGAGGGAGAAACACCCTGGTGAGCGCTGAATCCAAAGTCAGACCCAGGTAATCCAATTTTCTGGATGGACCAGAATCAGAGGAACCTTGCCCTCTCTTTTTGGGACCATAAACAGGTTTGACTAAAACTCTTGAAACCATCTCGAGACTAGAACAATAACCCCCTGAAGTAACAGGTCCTGCACCACCCCTAAAAGAGCTTGCAGCTGTTTCGAGGGCAAACACACATTGGAGGGGACAAAGCGCCCTGGAGAGCAAGAATGAAACTATCTTGCATCCAGATAGAATAACTTCATGGACCCATCTGTCATTAACTAAGAAGGTACACAGGGCCGGACAAGGGTGAGCCTTCATGCTGAGGAGGCCTTGGCTGTGGGTCTAGAGAAGCCCGCTCTCGGCTTGCCAGACCAGGGTCACTTGGAGCCTCCTGGAGAGGCCCCTGGGGAATGAAAAAAAAAAAAAAAAAACTTTACGTGCCATTACGTGCCAAGAAAGAAAGACCGTGTCTACGATGAGGCTCCTTCCCCTTCCCAGACTGTTGAAGGAAGGTACTCTCTCTCTCCCCCCGTGAGACTCTTAATAATCATCCATGGTAGCCCCAAACAGGCAATTGCCTCGAAAAAGCAAATCAGTGAGGGCCTTTTTTGGAGGTGTGACTCGCAGCCCAACACTTAAGCCACAAAACTCACAGAAGCACCACTGCCGAAACAGAGAGCTTGAAAAGCAAAAGGAGCCGCATCCAGTGATGTAGCGCACACAAATTGCAGTCCCTGGACCAACTGGTCCGCTAGCTCAATGTAAGCAGGGGGAACTTGCTCACTACCTAGACCGCGGTGCAAAATCTTAGCCGACTCAGTGTTTGAGAGACCAGGGCAGTGGCCAAGACCAGCCGCAATGCCGAACCGGCTGTAGTAAACATGCTGCGGGCCACAGCCTCCGCTTTTCTGTCAGCCGGGTCTTTAAAAGACGGAGATTAAACCTGGAAACAGGAGGGTACACCACCGGTAAAATAGTTCATTAGAAGTTCTTCCCCAAAGGGATAACGCACCACAAAACATTTTAGGGACCACAAAGGGAGGTTTTGGACGCTCCCAATCCTTGTAGACAAATTTGTCAAAATAGGCAGGATAAGGAAACCCCTTGGCTGTGCAAGACGGCTTGTGAGTGCCTAAGGGGACAGCTATGTCTGCAGCCGCATCCTCCATCTTTAAAGTATCATGCACTAAAGTAATCAGTGCGTCCACCAGTGCCTTTTCATGCACCGCAGCAGCCGTGGAGGAGTCATCCTCACTATCTGACAGATCAGGGAGCGTGGCATCACTGGATGGGCCACTTCCGTGGTGGCAGAGCCAGATTCAGGAACTGACGAGACAAATGAAGCAGGAGAGGGCGGAGGATGCTCCCTGCTAGCTTTCCGCCCAAGGGCCAGGACTCCAGAACCGCCATCAGTGGCTCAATGGTAAGCTGGGATCCCGAGGGACCTGCTGCCTCCAAGAGGGGATCAGGTGGGGAAACAGGCTCCTGAGACTCCATTAGGAATAAATTGAGGACCCACAGGAAAAAAGCATTTGGCACCGCCAGGGGACCCACCAACTCAGAGCCTGCACACCCCGCACTAAAGCGGAGAGAGGGACCCCACCAGGACTCACCACCACCAACGGGAGGAGCACCGGTCGCTAGGCACCAGAAGAGCCAGATACCCACGTGCAGCATTCAGAAAAAAAAGAGAACCCGGGAATCCATGCTAGGGGAATAGAGGAGAAGCACAGAAGGCAACATCTGCCGCTGTGCCAGTGTATGCCCACCTACAGAAAATGGCCACCAGACCACAAAAATGGCTGCCTGGAGGAAGACCTAGGCCCCAAAAACATGACCGCCAGTCCTGGAGACCAAACCACAAGAAAATGGCCACCGGACACCGCACACCGCACCACAAGGCTTCCAGGGACAAAGGCATCTGGCCCTGGAGCAAAGGCCCACCACGTCACGGCAGAAGGGGAGAGCCTGGCAGAGCGACCCCTAAACAGGCAGCACTCCCACCCGTACAGGGTTACCTATCCGCCGGCGACAGGCCCCGCAAGCCCCCCAAGGTACAGTGCTCCATGCCCACCATAGTGAAACCCCTCAGCCCACAGGGATACCTCAGCTGCCCCCATAAAAGGGGGAGAAAGGCCACATAGGGCACTCGCAGTGCACAGCCAGGGGGGCCTGGGAGGGAGGAGGGGAACGCATAGGTCAAACCATTCCAGGAGGTGCCGTATCCACCCCACACTGTTCCAGGAGGAGAGGGGGCTATACTCACCGATCCACGAATGTGGGTAGCACTCCAAACAGTCCCCTCACCGGCGAACTGGGGGGGACTGTTGGCCAGGGGAACGCTGCAACTCGGACCAGAGCCCAGTCATATGCGACCCTGTGAAAGGGTTTAACTCGCCAGCCCCAGTCGGGTGGGGCTATGTCCTGGCTGACCTAGCACGACTCTCTGGTCTGCTCGTGCTTGATGGCCAGACTGGGGGGACCACTGGATCTAAATATCTAGCCCATTGCCCAGCTCGGCAGTTGATTGTAGATTTCCACAGGAAAAAACCTGGAGGAAAAAAAACAAAAACAAAAAAGACACAAAAATTATGCAAAAGAGGAAAAAAAAATGCCAGAACCAAAAGATCCCAGCAGAGAGCTAGGTCCTCTCCTAGATGGATGCCTATAACAGAGAGGGGGGATAAAACCAGCTAGGACTGCCCGTAGGCATAGCCAAATTTATTCTTTCTGCCTAGAGTCCTAATCCTGTAGAGGGCGATATAATTACATTGTTTCTGAATGGAGCGACCTGTCCGTCAACGAATGAAAGAAATAAAAACTTTAAAATGTACAGAATATCGGCACCAGATATCAGCTATCGGCCTGAAAGGAGCCCAAAAAAATCAGTATAAGCCCTGAAAAAACTGTATCGGTCGACCCCTACACTGTATAGAAGCTCACTGAAAACTAAGCATGTGCAAAGTTGCCACCACAGCTGCAAAATCCCTAGCTGAATTAGGGACAATGACAGAAGGGAGTATTGAGTGAGTATAAACAGAATAGAATACACTATTTATTGATCTTTTTTTTTTTTTTTTTGTGATGTGGGTTTAAAGACAGTAAGTGGGAAGCACTTAAAGTATGAATCATATTGGGTGGACTTGTTCTTTAAGCATAAGTCACAAATACTGAATAAAGACAGAGTACCAGTTTCCATTTTCCACTAAGAGCCCTCTGTATAAAACCAAAAAGTGTCTGTTATGAAGACAAAAATGAAAACTGCAGGATCAATTTTCTAAACTAAGTCAGAAAAAGAAGCTTGAACTTCAAGCATTAGTGGCTTGAGAAATGGGAAACAAGGTTTTTTTAAGTGGGGTAGAGTAGCTAATTAGAGAAGATTAGAAATGACACCACAATTCTAGGTTACAGTTCACTATTTAAGGAAATGCACGATTAAAGATCTATAGATGCATATAAAATCAATTTTAGAATCCATTGTTATCTACTGAATAAATATTGTATTTAAAAATGCACTCCCAATAAGAACTATTTATTTCTCCAAACATTTGATGGCATATTTGCACTACATATATTTTCATAGTAGAAAATGTCATTTGTTGCAAAAACAACAAACTTTGCTAACCTACATTTTTTTTACAGTATGCGAAAAAGGAAGCAGAGTCTATTTTTGGTTATTATCACTGTGGCCAGTTAAGTCTGAATCAACAACCTGCGTTTTTTTATTGATTCCTATTTACAGGTTTTAAGTAATCTTTGATTACTCAGTGCAGTATGCATTGGAGCTTGACTTTTTAGATTGACAGTTCATATAATAACAGCATTTTTAAGGCAATGAAAACATAACTATGTGGGGACAATGGAAAAAAAGTGAAACAGATTTGGCATAGTACAACCTGGTGAATTTATTAAGTCATAATAGAGTGAGAGGTTGTTTTTTCACCTTTATTTGCACATCACTGCTTGCAACGTTTGCACAGTTTTTGCTTGTTTACAGTTTTAGAAAAATGTACTACACTTCCTCTCCCCCTAAAGGCCGATTCACAAGAGTTCTCTCTTTTGCAGCTATCTTCCAAATTGTGGATAAATGTACATAGTAGCTGTCCTATACAGTCTTAAGGTAACCCACTTGGAGAAATGGTGAATTCTATAAGAGGGTAGGGGGCTCAGTTCTATAGACTAGGTATAGACCGATAGATTTTTTGAGGGAGGGCCGATACAGATATTTTGGTCACAACGTATCGGCCGATATTTTTTACATTTAAAGTTTTGAAAAATAATAGACAATTTTTGACACAAATCTGGTACTGAACATGTTAATTTTTGTTTAATGCTTAATGGCTGGCTAAATGGCACCCTGTGGTGGGTGGCTTGCTTGCTGGCACCCTGTGGTAGGTGGGTGGCTGGCACAGGGGCTGTGGGTGGCTGGCTGGAACAGGGCCTGTAAGTGGCTGGCTGGTACAGTGCCTGTGGCTGCCTGGTACAGGACCTGTGGGTGGCTGGCTGTCTGGCATCCCGTCTGTGGGTGGCTGGCTGTCTAGCACCCTGTGGTGGGTGGTTGGCTGTCTGGCACCCTATGGCTGGCTGGTACAGGGCCTGTGGGTGGCTGGCTGGTACAGGGCCTGTGGGTGGCTGGCTGGTACAGTGCCTGTGGCTGGCAGGTACAGGGCCTGTGGGTGGCTGGCTGGCTGGTACAGGGCCTGTGGGTGGCTGGCTTGTTGATACAGTGCCTGTGGCTGGCTGGTACAATGCCTATGGCTGGCTGGTACAGGGCCTGTGGTTGGCTGGCTTGCTGGTACAGGGCCTGTGGCTGGCTGGTACAAGGCCTGTGGCTGGCTGGCTCACTGGTACAGTGCCTGGCTGGTACAGGGCCTGTGTATGTGGGTGGCTGGCTGGCACCGGGCTGCTGTGGGTGGGTGTATGGCTGTGATACACTCCCGTGAGACTAGTCCCGACTCCAGACGAGGCTGTCCAAGGTAAGGGAGGAGGCCTAAGGCGGCAGAATGACGTCACAAAAATATCGGCAATATCGGCCAGTTACAGGGCCGATACCGATATATCGGGGAAAGTGCATATCTGCCACCCATAGATCGGCCTTGCCGATAATCGGTCTATCCCTGCTATAGACGTTTGTCAACACATCTATGTAGCTTGCATGCATCACATTTATGGTTAACTGCAAGCTTTAAAGCTGAATGTTGGGCAAAATCTTTAAATAAATTCCTCAATATCAACAAAGGTTATACCTGCATATTTAATTTGTGTGCACCAAATGCCTTAGCAAACCCACATATTACCTATGGACGTGACCCAGCAGACCCACGTACTACAGACTCTCTGCATTAAGCTACAGGAGGCAGAGGATACAAGATCAGTCACTGCACACAAAGAGAGAGGTCAGCAGTGACCATTCTTTACTACACAAATCTCCTGTACAAACACACAGTTTTATGCTGGCTTACTGTACAGATCTGTAAGGTATACACAAAGCAAACCAAGGGTCAAATAAAAATAAACATGCTTCTTGTATTTAAACAATATTATCTTATCCAAGAGTTACCTTGCATTAAGGTAAAAAATGTTTAGGCATCACTATCCCCTCCTTTTACTTGAGCTCTCATTCAATCCAGCGCTGTGCACATCTGCAGCTCTTTTCTCCCTTCACTTCCAGGTCTTGCTGGCTTTGCTGGTGCAGCGGGAACTCTTGGCTCCCAATGCTGTCAATCAAAGCCAGTGACGAGAGAGCGGAGGGCGGGGCCTGAGTCCCGCTTTCTGTGTCAATGGACACAGCAGCAGGGTTTGGAAGCGACTTCCCATAGAGGCACTGGACAGAGGAGGAGCCAGGAGGGCCAGAGGGGGACACAAGAAAAGGAGGTTCGCAGCCGCTCTGTGCAATACCATTGCACAGAGCAGGTAAGTACAGACATGTTTGTTATTTTCTTTTAAAACATTTTTAACTTTACAATCGCTTTGAGGTAAGCCCTAATAAGGTCCGTGCAGAGTGAGTACACCATGCTTCGGCTCATGCTGTTAGTACACTAAAAATAATTCTGCCCTTACTGGAAAGAAGGCTATAGACTGGGGTCACACAGCCAAGCCCTACTGGATGCTGATGGACCCCTTTATGTTTTTACTATTTATTTGAAGGTCCAAAAACCAAGCTAATAGAATAAGTTACTTTACCTTACCTTAAATGGTCGCATGACAGTACAACATTTTGCCCAGCAACTCTTTTCATGATACGTCAAATGTCTCTCTCTCCTTTTCAGCGTTTTTGCTTTTTCTTCAAGTTTGTACAAACTTTGTCTGTCTTTGCTTGATAATGGTCTGCCATCCATGCACTGAATTAAAGCATACAGCAATATTATAACACAAACAGATTATCCTAACCTACTACTTTTTTCAGTTACAATAATAGCATGGGAAAACATTTGTCTTGTATGGATCAAAGAGGAAACCCATATAGCAAACAAAGGCCTACCCCCCTCCCCCCTTAAATCTTTCAAGCAGTAGCCATATATATATATATATATATTACGACCGATTGCTAAGCACAGCGGATTATATATATATATATATATATATATATATATATATATATATATATATATATATATATATATATATATATAGGTGGCTGGTGCTATGAGTGCTGCTGACATTTAGAATAAACCCTATACAGTGGGCTGATGCCACACATGAGGAGAGAAATACAGACAAGGGGAAGTGTGGTGCCCTGGATGTCTGATGACTAACAAGCTGACCAATACTTCTATTATGGAATGACACATTTAGAATTTGGCTACCTCTATTATGGATATTTCTACAAGAGATTCTATAGAGTCTTGACACATTAGCACCCCTTGATACAACATTTTGTGATGTTTTTTGTTGCATAGCATGGTATCCTTATGTCACATGATAAGCCCTGGGCTGCCTGATGATCAACTATTTTTCATTCCAAATTACGTTTGAGGTCATACGGTGATGAACTAGCCAATCACGTCAGCATCACATCCCAAAGTATAAAAGTTATGCAAGAAGAGAAGACAGAAACGGAACTTTCCCGGTGATGAGTTTCAGTAGAGTTCAAAATACACAGATCATAAACGTTTTTTCTTTATTCATTATCAATAAAAATATGTTTTGTCATAAATCACATATAAAATCAGTTTTGAAAAATAGTTATTACACATAGTAATGAACAGTTCAAAAAAGTCACCACCCTCAAACTACAGAAGTTCAACCCCCCAAAACAGATCTGCTGTAGAATACAGTATGACCGATGTGTGTAAAGGAGGGAAGCAAACTCCTCCAGACATGTTTCGCCTTTCTGGCTTCCTCAGGGGTATTTAGTAAAAAGGGTTCGAGTGGGTGACTTTAAAGAAGAAAAAAAAAAAAAGAGAAAAACACACTAGTACAAAATAAACTAAATAATAACATGTAATATTAAACATTATAATCACCTACAAAGTTGAATTGTGATCACAGAGGGAATTATGAACATTCGCTTCAACCGGTTAGGTGGTCTCCCAGTATTCCAAAAGGGACAGGGGTGGGGGTGTCCACAGCCAAGAAAAGGGGAGACCCTCCCAATAAAGGGGTATCAGACCCAAACAAGGGGCGAAAAGGAGAGACGAGTGGCCTAGACTAGCACAAATAGCCTCAGCTCCAATAGTGCTATATTAGAGAAAGCATATACAGGGGAGATGAAAACACACAGGGGGGGGGGGGGGGGAGTCAGCATACCCATATTAATATATATCCCTTATAACCAACCAAAACCAATCCTTCCTGCGCATACCTTATCACCAGGGTTAGGGGCCAGAGTCAAACGGCTTATGCCCACACCAAAGGCAATATTAGATCTGGGCCACCCGTCTCTTTTTTTCCATCCCTTGTTTGGGTTGGATACCCCGTTACTAGGTGGGTCTCCCCTTTTCTTGGAAGTTGACACCTCCCAGCCCCTTTTGGAATACTGGGAGACCACCTGACCGGTTGAAGAGAGTGTCCATTATTCCCTCTGAGATCACAATTCAACTTTGTAAGTTATTATAATGTTTAATATTAAATGTTAAGTGCATTATTTCGTTTATTTTGTACTAGAGTGTTTTTCTCTTTTCTTCTTCTTTACAGTCACCCACCCAAACCCTCTTTACTAAATACCCCTGAGGAAGCCAGAAAGGTGAAATGTGTTGGGAGGAGTTTGCTGCCCTCCATTACACACACCAATCATACAGCATTATACAGCAGATCTGTTTGGGGGGGTTGAACTTCCTGAATTTTTTTGAACTGTTCATTACTATGTGTAATAATTCATTTTCAAAACGGATTTAGTATGTAATTTATGACAAAAATCTTTTCATGATCTGTGTATTTTGAACTCTACTGAATGGGGAAGTAACACCGTGAAAGTCCCGTTTCTGTCTTCTCTTCTTGCATAACAATGTTTGAGGTCCTGAGGAAGCAATGATTGTGAAATGCGTTAGCAAAGAAATATTGAAGAAGTTTGTGATTGATGATCTGCATTATCCATTAAGTACCGATCTGTATGATTATAGATGAAAATCTCTCGCTCTTTATTATTTTTTTTTTTTTACTTTTTTATAATAAACATTCTTTTTAATTGAATAGGTTGTCTCACTGCCCCTCTCTGGTACCAGTACAGTTCAAAACTTTTTGTTGTAAATATTTGATATGGATGGGGTACTAGCCAATTTCAGCCTTTATATAGCATAAACCTTTTATTCTACAAAAATAAATAGGCATGGGCAAACTGTTAAGACACAATTCATATGAATAAATCTAAACCCACCTTGCAAGTAGTGCAAGGAATCCAGAACAACTAAGCATTAAACAAGATAATTACATTGTCTTAGAGTATAAAACCCCCTCTGTAAAGACCATAATCACATACCTGCAATACCACGGAGGACAACAATATCAAATTGGTTTTTGTGCCTTCAGATGCCATCTCATTTAGGATGATAAACTTATAAAATGAAAATGCGTTGGGCATGGCTTAACCTGTGACATCATCACACCCACCAAATGATGGTTTTCAAGGCTTCTCTCTACCCATGATTGAACATGTGAAAACAATTGAGGTGTTCTGGCAGTCTTCTACATGTCTTCTATAGTGCCTGGGTATCACTATCTGCAGTGTAACTCTCCTAGTGGCCTACTACACACATGCTATATGATCTCTTTCAGTTTAAAGATCATGAGGATCTGGTAAGAGGCTGTGAAGCATCTATTTGGGTTTTACCAAGGGCAGAAATATTTTTTTCATATACAGCAGAGCTATAGCAAGGAAAACAGAGAATCGCAGGTACTGCCCTATGCTTGCCATATAATTCACAGAACGTTCACCCAGGATTCATACATTTTTTCAATTTAATCCAATTAGAAAAAAGCATGAATCTTACCAAAAGAGTAGTTGATACTTGGAATAGACTTGCCCCAGAAGTAATGAGTCAGTCAACAGTAAGTGGATGCAAACATGCTTGGAATAAACAAAGATCTACACCAAAAAAAAAAAAAACAAAAAAAAAAAAACACAAAACATGTAAATTAAAAAAAGAGGGGACAGCTTTGATGGACCACTGGGTCTTTTCGATCATTACTGTGCTGTTTTTTTTATGGGTGATATGTATGTGAAAGCATTTATTGACCCCACGGTTATTTTAAGAGCCGGTTCATACTGGGGCGACTTGTCAGGCGACCTGGTTGCCTGACAAGTCGCCTGCCATAGATTAGCACAGGACCCGTTCTAATAGGAGCGACACAAGTCGCTCAGACTTAGAAAAAGGGTCCTGAGCTTCTTTGGGGCGACCTGGAGCGACCTGCATTGACTTCAATGATATGAAGTCCGTGCCGGCCGCTCCGAGGTCGCGGTGCGAGCTGCGCACCGCGACTTCACAGGTCGCCCTGGCAAGTCGGGTCGCTGCTATGTGAACTGGCTCTTAGCCCCCGTTCATATGCAGGCGACGCTACTTCGCCAGGTCGCCTCACAGGTCGCTTTAGTGTGAACGGGGGCTTAAAATGCAATTTCAATGTTTGGATAAAAAAAAACAAAACCCCTCTACTTTAAATGGCCACATATTCAAATATCCTTAGCTGTGTAACTTACTAAAGTACCAAGCCAATAATCAGACATTGATATATAAAAAGAACAAAAAAGAATGAGGAACTACTCTATCAAGGCTGTCACTATAAGTCTGTCTCTTGATATGACATTACAGTTATAGCAAATCAGCAAGCGCTCTGATCCAAAAAAGTACTACTTTCATTACAAGATACATGACAAGAAGCAGAGTTACAGATGCAAGAAATGTAGTAAATAATTCATATCAAGATCTTTACAAGAGGTATTCATCGAATATGAATTTTACATATAGCTCCATGAATTGGACAACATTGATGAAGCAAAAACACAAATTATTCACAACTACTGTTTAAAGAAATAAGTATACAGTCCCCTTGCCTTTGATTTAATTCTTTCAATTTGCTGTTCCACCTCTTCAATATCCTCAGTGTTTTCCAGACGTTCATAATGTACATTTCTTGTACCTTTAATTAAGTTTAACGGTAAGGCTGACATCCCATAAGCCTAGAAGAGGAGACAAAATTTACCAGGACTTTTTTTTTTTTCAAATACAACAGATGGGCAAAGATGAATTTTAAACCCAGCGCATGAATTTGCTTAAAAAAACATTTGCAGACTTATTTCATTTTAAATTGGTAACCAATACACTGATTTATTCATTTTTACATGTTTGTCATCAACATTTCCATTCTAGTCATAAGCATAAGGCATCACAGCTAATAAAATGAGAATGTTTACTTATACAGGTAAAAATAGGAACTTGGAGGATGTCCAACCATTACTTTGTTTTGGATTACTGTTTGGTGTTGAATTTAGACAACATACAGCCTGACATTTAGATCTAGTACTTTCTGATGCAACTGAGAATTCACTGGTCCTTCAAAGATTGCATGCTGTTCAGACCCTCAGGCAGTAAAGCAGTCCAACACAATTTTACTTTCTCCATCAAACCCCAATTCATTTTGTATGGGCTCAAATCACACCGCAAAACTATTGGGTTTTTGGTATCGGAGCACTTGTGAAAATGCTTAGTTTCAGCACCAATACCGGAGCAACTTTAATTATATCCACACTAAAATGTGAAAAACAATTAAAACTTACAACACAATTCATCAAGCAGCACTTTGAGTGAAACTCCTCAGCTTAAAGTTAGCAATAATATCGTCCCTCACGATACTATGAATTCCCCATATTTACACAACTTAAAGCTAGACTCCAGCGTTTGATACACTTTTTGCATAGGGAATACACTTTATATGGTTTGTTTGGGCTAGCTTGGCCCAAACAGACTATGTCTCTCACTAACAGGTGAGGTCGTTGCATGTGTTGTATAAACTGTACATAGCTAAGGCTACATACATCATACCGCAGCATACCAGTTGTGACACCATCAGCCCACCTCTCTGACTCCACCAGAGGAAGCTTTATATTCATTCCTAGAATACATTGTTTTCCTTACATGGATGAGCGCCGATCAGATAGACTCTACTGTGTTTCATGTACAGTATGAGACAGGAAGGTCTCGGCTCAAACCCGGTACAAATAGCGGTATGCTGTATGTAGCCTCAGCGACATACAATTTATACAGCACATTCAGCGGCCTCACATTTTAATGAGGGACATTGTTTGTTTAGGCTAAGCTGACCCAAACTAATATAAAGTGTATCAAAAGCTAGATTTCATCTTTTTTTATATATATATATATATATATATATATATATATATATATATATATATATATATATATATATATATACACATACATACAGTAAAACCTTGGTTTGAGAGTAACTTGGTTCAAGAGCGCTTTGCAAGGCAAGCAAAATTTCCAAATAAATTTTGACTTGATATACAAGCGATGTCTTGATATACAAGTAGCCTCAAGTCACAGCTGAGTATAAAAGAGAAGAGAGGCGCCTTTAAGTGTAGCAATATGGTTACATTTAATGAAGGTACAACATTTAGAAACTCACATGGTTGATGATTGGAACAGGCACATCTAAGGATGCAGGCATCCGGGGTAAAGCTGTCCACATAGGACCATCCTCCGCACCATCATCTATGTCATCCTTTCCATTGCTGCCCCTCGCTTTCAGATCGCTTTACTGCAGGGTGGTCTTCCCAGTCAGGATTACAGATTGGCAGCCGGCGGTGCAGAAGATAGTCTATGTGGACAGCTTTACCCCGGATGCCGGCATACTTAGATGTGCCTGTTTTATTCATCAGCCATGTGAGTTGCTAAATGTTGTACCTTCATTAAATGGAACCATATTGCTACACTTAGAGGCACCTCTCTTCTCTTTGATACTCTGTAGCTCCTGCTGGATTTTGATTCCAATCCCCTTGTGGAAGCGGCTATTTGTGGCTGGACATTTTATGGTTACACAACCTATCGCAAAGCTATAATCTTTTTATATGGACCACTTATAAATGGTTGTGGAACGAATCATCTGAGTTTCCATTATTTCTTATGGGGAAATTCGCTTTGATACAAGAGTGCTTTGGATTACAAGCATGCTTCCGGAACGAATTATGCTCGCAATCCAAGGTTTTACTGTATATATATATATATATATATATATATATATATATATCTATCAAAATTTGTGTAGGGTTCAGCAGCATAAATGAGACTCTTGAAAGTGGCAAATTCTCCAAAACAGACCGAAGGCTTACCAGAAAGATGGACCCCAAAAGAAAAGCGGCCAGTATGGTATAATTTCCATACAGGATTTGCAACCAATAAGTAGACACCCCTGCAGCAACGTACCAACCACTTTTTCTTCAACGTCCCCAGAACATGAGAAAAACGCTACATTCAGCACAATTTAAAACTACTATGACATTTACATTTACAACAGTTATTGCCACTTGTAACACAAACACAAACTGTGTAACACAAACGGTGTAGCATGAGGGCATTAATGCCTAAAAGATTTGGAAGCGTTTTTGAAGACGGACATTATCATCCAGGGCCATTTGTGTTAAATGTGGCAGTACAAGTTTGACATGTTATAGTCATTTTATATTGTGCTGATTAAGAAATAGTTTTAATAAAGATGCACTATTGGAGCATTTTTCTCCTATGTTCTGGGGGCATTTTAGACATGGTGGTCAGTGTTTTTCTGCTTTTGCAACCAAACTGGGATAACATCTACTTTATATTTTTTTCAAATTCAAATAACATGAATTAAAACAATATTTACAAATGTTATTTTAAGTGCTTTTTACTTGAATAAATTAGCTACCTAGTTTCCCACTATGTAGACGCAAGGAAGGGATTGTGGAGATAATGTTTAATATAATAAACCTTGCATGTGCTGGTAGATTTTTATTTTTTTTATCAGTTGTAAACTAAATCTGAATGATGTCTGCCTTAACAAAAGGTTAAAGATCTGGGCCTACTGCATTGTATAATGAGGGGGATCTCTCCCTCTTGTAAAATGCATATCACCTACACATGCACAGTTAAGGAGATATTCACCCTTCATGCAGCCAGTGACATCACTGGCGCATGCACTCTAAACTTCCTGTCTGAACCGAGTGCTCCCGCGTGCATGCGTGAGAGCGATGTCACCGTGGCTCCAGCCAATCACATAGCTGGAGTGCGCAAACCCCAAAGACAGACCGGGGGAACGTACCAGCCCTGTCAGTGGTGACAGTACAACGCTGGAGGGCTTTGTTCCAAGGTGAGTATTTCATAATGTGCTAGTATGCAATGCATACTAGCACATTATGCCACTGCCTTGCAGGTTTGTTTTTTTTTGTTTTGTTTTTTACAATATACGTAGTTTACAATCCCTTTCATTTATTCAAGCGATTCTGAAATTGAACTTTTGATTCACATTCAGATGCGGTCTTTTTTTTTTTTTTTTCTTGCATGCTAGACTTTAGCTCATTCTGAGCATGTCATACTTCTACATTCTGTTACAGAAAGATTGAAATCACTGCAACTAGCCAGCAAAACAAAAAAAAAAAAAAAAAAAGTATATATATATATATATATATATATATATATATATATATATATTTTTTTTTTTTTTTTTTTTTTTTTAGTTCATAAATGTGATCTTTATACCCACTCTTAAGTTTCTGTCTTAAAAATGTCCAACATCCTGTGATAGGATGGCCTATAATGTAATACTGCAACCTAGCTAGGAACAGTGGTTAAGTTCACTATGTCCTTGTGAAGTAATACTTCTGAAATGACAAGA
>NC_138770.1:342433924-342566424 GCF_965119305.1 Pelophylax lessonae
GACACTATAACTGGCACATTTGGAAAAGTATTTAGGTGAGCTGCTATTCTGTCCTGACTCCTGACAACCACCTTTGTGCACCTACCACAACTGTTTTTCAACTAAGCAGATCTCTGTTTGTAAATTAAGTAAGCAAATGCTTACTGGAGGGAAGTCGTTTCTTCTAAAAATAACAGCGATGGGCTAGAGTTACCACTCTTGTGTCTGTCAGGTTTCATTAACCCCTACATTGCTGTGTCTGCATGTGACAGATGGTGATGCTTGATGTAATCTTAGTTTTAACTGTAAGTTTAAATTGAGAATTTACTTTTTGATGTAAAAGCCCCATTTTAACTAATTATTTTTATTATAATTGTGCTTTCACACCTACATTTTTAATAAAATATGCCATATATCTATGTATCATGTTTGCCATGTTTGAGTCTGAACAATCTTAAAGTAGATCTAAACCCAAAGCACTAAAATTTCATAAAAATATTAACATGTAAATGTAATGGCAAAAAGTTTTTTTTTTTTTTTAAATCTGCACCTTTTGTTAGTACCCGTTGACCCTGATAATAATGCCCTTATTACTATGCTTTCTGCTATGGGGTGACAGTTGTTTCCAAATTGTGCTCCAGAATTGTTACATTGTCACATGGCCCATGGTGGAGTTTACAAGTGGCTGTACAGAGGCACACTGGTATGGTCCATGGATTCAGTCCAAACAAATAATGGGCAGCTGACACGGGAGCAAATGTATGTCTGCTGGAAGTGGCTGGATAAGGCTGGAGGGAAAACACTAGCAGCACTGAGATGCAGAAAAACAATTGTTTACTCTGTTTTATAAAAAAAAAAGTCCTAACATCACTTCCGGGTTTTTACATGGAGACCCGATCAGAGCCGAATGTGGCTTTGATCGGGTCTTCTCTTTGGCGGCCATGCAGGCTGGTTGCCCCGGTCTCCCGGTGGGACGGGAGACCTGAGTGAGCCGCGGGAGGGGGAGGGGGTGTCCCCTCCCGCTCCTTGTAATGACAGCCGAGCAGGTTCTCAGCCGCATCGGTTGTCTTTACAAGACAGCCGACCATCGGCTATGGATGCCAGTACCGGGGGTGATGCCTCTAGCTGCAGGCATTACTCTGGTACAAGCACTTTCCCAAAATATCGGCAATATCGGTCACCTCAGGGGCCGATTCCGATATATCGGGGAAAGTGCATATCAGCCCCGGGTATATCGGCTTTGCCGATAATTGGTCGATCCCTAATGTAAACTCTGCTAAAACAGCATTTTTGTTGATAAAACATTGTGGGGGAAATTTATTAAAGTTGCTGCGCCAGTTTTCTGGCGTTAATCCCTCTTGTTAATGTATTGCGTTAATTCATGAAGCATTTGTGATACTCTTGGTTCTAACAGTGACTCGTGCACCAAATGCAGGTAGTTTTAAAATGAGCCACTTTTACATTGAAGAGCAATGAATGAGCCAAATTCATAATAAAATTAAATACCGACAGATCATATGCTCTGAATGTGGAGCTTAAAAAGACCAACTCATTTTTGGCGTACAGACCTTGGTGCAGACAGATTTTGGGAAAGTGTTTTGCGTGCATTGCAAAAGTGGCAAAGCATGTGCCCAGTTTAAGTACAAGTTCTAGACAGGTACCTGAAGTTGGCACATAATTCACCACTTTTGGAACGCATGAGAGGCACTTTCATAAAATCTGTCTGTGCCAGTCTTTTTGAATACCAGGATGTATTCGAAGAAAAATTACTTTTTTTTTAAATAAAATCCTAGTTTTCACAATTTTTATTCTTTGTTGCATATCCTCACTGTCAATCTCCTGCTGCCTCTTTGCCACAACTTCCTGTTTATCTGCATGCACTTCAGCAACTGCTGCATGTTACTTTTTCTGGGCAGGTTTCTGGTTACAACAGTGGAGCATACCTATGCAATGAATGTTGGCACTGTCACTTTCAGAGCCCATTCACACTAGCGCGACTTGTGAGGCAACTTGTGTTGCCCCAGGTCGCTTGACATAACAAAAGCAATGTTAATCAATCAGTGCCGTCTTAATTGGCACTACTGAAGTTGCTCCGACTTCAGAAAAGGGTCCTGTACTACTTTGAGGCGACCTGTGATCCGACTGTCCCATATACTTCAATGGGAGTCACCTCCTTATCTTAATTGACACGACTTGTTATCAGACTTTCCAGGAAGAAGAAAGAGATTAGCCAGGCATTCCCCACAGACAAAGTCGCCTGTCTCTTCAAAGTAGTGCACAAGTCTCTTCCAAGTCTCTTCCAAGTCTCTAAACAAGTCTCTTCAAGTCACGGGGCGACTTTCTGGTAGTGGTAGTGTGAACCGACTCTCGGCCTCCAATGGGCTAGCATGTAATAAGATTACAACTCAAGAGCACAATTGGGAAACAAGAACAAAAGAATGTGTACCCCTATTACTGGAAGTGTACATGAAAAGAAAAGCACCTTTATTTTAGGGGCACCAGGTATTATTGTAATGAAAGCGGTAGATTTAAAAATATTTGAAAATGACTTTTGAAATTAACATTTTGAGATCTTACTGATTTTGGTTTACATATACATTAACATGCATATACATATGTACAGCAGGAAAAGGAGCCAGTTCTGTTAGGATCATTAAATGTAGTGCACCTGTAACAAATCAGACTCTACCTTGCTACCTTAAATATCATGCAAGAGCAAGCACCATGCAAGACAGACTGACGATGAGTGAGTATTAGGCTAAGTTTACACTTCCAGTTGGGGGCTGATGGTAAAAACATTTTTATCCCCCCCCCCCCCATTAAAGTGGGAGTAAACCCTTTTTTTGCACTTGTACCCGGTTTAGGAGATATTCACACTGCATGCAGCTGATGATGTCACCGGAGCATGCGCTCTGAAGGGACGGTATACCTGTGCCGTCCCTTTAGAGCTCTGTGCCATGTTCCAAGACGCACGCGCAGGCATGACATCATCGCAGTGTGGCCAATCAGACAGCTGAAGAATGCAAACCCGGAAGGAAGACGACTCATTGACAGCGATGCGCTGGAGGGCTTTATTCTAAGGAAGTATTTCATAATGTGCTAATATGCTATGTATACTAGCACATTATGACTTTACCTTGCAGGGTAAAATAAAAAAAAAAAGATGCGGTTTACTACCGCTTTAAGCTGCAATGGTAGCTGGATGGTTTTATACATGCTGTGGCAGGAATTATACCCCCTGTGGCATTCAACGGGCACCCCATGCATGCAATCATGGCCCCCGTGACACCAGGGTAAAAACAGGAGGTGACATAAGTCTTCCCAGCAGTCTTTCAAATGCCCTATAAAAAGAAATTCATTGTGGATCTCTCTTCAGATGACAACACCAATGTTAACGAATCCTTAGGATAACCTTTACTTGCCAATATTTCTGAAGGATTAACAAAAACATGTTAAAAGCTGGTCCTGCGCTATATGTATTTTGCTAGTGTGTTTAAAACAATCACTTGAAAGATTTAATGAAGGGCATAAGTAGCTGTACATTTTTCTGGCCAACAAAAATAAAACTCTTCTGAATTTTGCATGGATGGTGCATGGCAACCATTTATATTTATAGGATGGACTTTAAATGTTAAACATTTGAGAGTTGTGCACCCATACCTGCTGTAAATATTTGTGAAGGTCTAACATTTGTTTAAATCTTCTCAGTGTGGTAAAGCTGAACTTCAGCCAAATTCTAAATAATTACAATCATATATACATGAAAATGGAATTCCAGGCTTATTGCTAACTGTACTTAAACCTGCTCCCACCTCCCTCTCCCTCCTATTCTAACTATCTTGTGAAAGGAAGAAGCCTATACTTACCTAATCTGAGGGTGGTCTTGTCCGGTCACATGATCCCCCCCCTCCAGCAGCCAGCTTCAGAGGAGTGGAGGGGGGTGATTGCCGACAATGGCTTAAAGAGGAAGTAAACTTCCATAAGTACCTTGTATCTATAGGTAAGCCTATAATGAGGCTTACCTATAGGTAGTGTACATATCGCCCAAACATGAACCGTTACGGAGACATTTACTGTGCATGCAGCCAGTGACATCACTGGCGCATGCTCTCTGAAGGAATGGCCACCGGTGCCATCCCTTCAGGGCCCTATGCCGTAATTAGCGGCTAACGTGCGCATGCTTCGGCTAGTCACACAGCCTGAGTCCACAAACCTGGAAGCAAGACAGGTGAAGATGGGCGCCCCTGAAATGCTGACAAGATCTTCGGGTTTAATGTAAGTTTTACATAATGTGCTAGTATGTGATGCATACTAGCACAATATGCCTTTACCTTGCAGGGTAAGAAGAAGAAAAAAAAAGTCCAGCAGTTTACAACCGCTTTAGGTGCCTGGGTGTTGATGTCACCCATAGGCTTTTTTATTGGGCATCCATTGTCATCTGTCCCTCCTCTCCCCTAAAGCCGCTGCTGGGAGCCGATCACGTGACTGCAGCACCCTCAGAATAGTTAAGTATAAGAATCTTTCTTTCACAAGGTAGTTAAAATACGATTAAGAAGGGAGGTGGGAGCAGATTTAAGCATAGTTTAGCAATACGCCTGAAATGCTGCTCGTACATGTGCACACTCTGTCCTCTGTTCCTGCCTCCAGAATGAAGTAGCATCTTTCCACCCTTACTCCATTTTGCAAGAGACACACTATTCCACCTCAGTTAGTGTTTGCTGCCTCCTGTCCTGAACTAGTCACCTCTGCCCTTTTGAATCTCATCCTGTTTTCAGCAGTTGCTTTATGAGTACACAGGATTACCTGGTATACTCAGAGGGTGGGGGGGGGGGGGATGGATAGAAAACCCACCTAGGCCAGAGACACCCACCTTCCGAGGCCAAAACAAAACTGTGTCATCAGCAGTACAGAAAGGCAGCTTATGAAACACTTAATTTAGAACACAGAGGGGGGAACAAAAAACCAAATGTTACAATTAAATGTTTAAATTCCCACCCTCTTTGGGGCAGAACAGGAAGGGGTGTGGTCAGCTCCCATTTAATCCCTGGCATATCCAGAGTGTGGTCCAGCAGCAACTTTTCTGTCTCTGAGGAAGGGGGCTCGCCCCTGAATTGCGTCAGCCCGGCCACAGCAGCCCCATATGGCACACTGCATGCCATTCAGCTTTGTGTGGGACCTTGGCTACCCTGGAGATTTTATGTACATTATGTTGATGTGTGTACATTCACACCTTCTTTGTGAGTATATTACATACTTTTTAAATTTTAATAAATGGTTTTAGTGATAATGCACTAGGTCGGTGCGCCCCTTTTTCTTTTGTCTTTTTCTCAGTTGGTTCTGGATACCCTTGATCCTGAGGGGGCAGCAAGACCATAGGCTTTGTCCAACTGAGTCTGAAGTATCTCTCTTCCCTCCATCATATTTTACTCGAGCGCAGGAGATTTGCTTTTCTACTATGGAGGGTTCCTAGACAGCCTGTCAGTGTGGGAGATTTGGATGCTGAGGGATTTCCAATACCTAATCAATGTTCTGGAGCTTTGAGTAAGGAAAAAGATCCAATCAAACAATGCCATCACAGTGGTGTACATCAACAATCAGAAAGGAGCCAGAAGTCTTGGTGCAGCAAGGGTAGTAGAAAAAATTACGTGTATTTCCTGGGCAGGACTTCATGCCATTAACATCCTGGCCTAGCCAGACAACTTCAGCTAGCTTTGCCTGAACCAAGGTAAATGATTCCAACTCCCATAAGTGTAGGAGGTGGGGAATGACAAATGTAGGTCTCCAGATTAAAAAAACACCTTGGCAGGTTTGCCTCCAGGTGCAGAGATTTTCTAAGGCAAGCAGTGTGTGCTCTGGTGGCCCTTTAGGATCAGTACAACCTGATCTACACCTTTCCTCCTCTGAAACTCCATTCTTTTCCAACTAAAATAGGGGGCCTTTAAATGTTACTCGTAGCTTCAGATAGGCCCATGTGGATGGTGGGTCTTTGCAAATCGATGATCTGCATAATGTTAAAAGACAGGAAGTGCATTGGCATAAATTACATACTTTGTGTGAAGAAAGAAACTTTAAGAATACTATGCGGGACAGATCCTGACCTTTTTACACTCAGGTCCTGATCAAAAAATGGTCTAAAGAACAATCAAGGTCAATTCTCTTCACTTACAAACTTGGGTCACTGAGCAATAAAGATCTCTGTAGAGAGGGGACAAGCTAATGTGTGGCTTGTCAATGGTTCTGGAGAGTGCATTTACCCTTTAAAAAATAAACAATGTATTAGCAATGGCATATATTCTGCACCAATAAGAGATTTCACCCACCTTAGGTCCAAAACAGATTACACCGAAGTCAGCACACCACCACAGTGTCTAAGAAGCAGCAAACAGTCATCAGTTCCAGCAGTCACAAAACTAAAATCTGAAGTATATAGTATGCATATCCAAAATGCAATGAATATAATTGCTTACTGGAGGAAGGGAGTGGGAGTACAGACAGTCCTGCGGCTAACCCTGGAGGTCATGGTGCCCTGGGCCTATGGGACCTTGTTTAAAGATCTGACCCTGTATGCCTCTTTTCCTTCATTGTCAAGTCACAGACCGGAGTCAGTTTAGTGATCAAACCTAAGCCTAACTGCAGTGGTATTCACTGGTATATGGAAGGGGTGTCTGGGTGGACACAATTGGACATCCTCTAGTAAGTGAAACATATTTTATGGGCTGTAAACATAAAGCAGCAGTATAACCTTATACCAACCAAGGCACATCAACAACCTCATTAAGCACATCACGCTGCTTTACAAATGTGCGTTATGTGCCACTGCCTTCGGGTCTCTGAAGCAAATAGAGAGTCATTTAAATGCATGAATGAAAAACAAAAGCTGTGAGAAGAGCCTGGTCCGTTAAAGTCAAAGTCCAACCAAAGAGTTATTTTTACTGGATAAAGGACCCCACTTTGGATTCAACATTGCAATATGCAATTCTCAAATGACTCATAAGATACAGGAGTATAAACATTATGGTGTCCAAAAAAAATAGTTGTATCCACTCTCCACTATCAACAGGCTTCTATGTGTGTGTGTGTGTGTGTGTGTGTGTGTGTGTGTCATCTGTGCATCTAGCCATCAACTCTTAGTGGACCTTTTTCAGTAACAGTTTTCAGCAATGTACCTTCCATGTCACATACAGTATACAGCCATAGCATCATTTTTCAAATCAGGTCTAACTTTTATTATTAAAAAGTAGGCCTTGAGCTCTAGTTACACTTTCACATTGCTAAGTTTGCATATATTTAGCATGAAATAATATATCTGATGCTAGCTCCATTTTTTAAATCTCATTATTTGTATTGATTATTGTTATCATATATTCTTTACCTTTTTTTAAAAGGTATTTTTAATTGTCATCCACAATACCTCTAGTTATTGTGAAGCTTTAATTTTAATACCTGCTCTGGCACATTGATTCTGTACAGCTAGAAGTACTGTAAAAGTTCCCTGCATGTAGCGCAATTACTATGTCCTGCCATTATACTCATTATGACCCATGATTTTGCTTATTATGGTCACAATTTGCTTGGGGTGAAATTCAGTTCAGCTATAATGATTATTTGAACTTTAGAGCATAAAGCTGCCTGTTAACACTTACTGTCAGCAGGTCACTGCTGATGAATATCTGTATTTATTGCATACAGATTATTATTACATGCACATTGAAAACACAGCATGTTGATCCAACATCATCCTATTGCGATCGCTTTATGATCAGATAGCCAGTACAGTGCAACAAATTACTATACGTGACTGACCATACAATTCAATGAACATGTAGTTCTACAGTTATCACATTGTGCCTACACATTGTAGTGAAAAAAAAATCAAATAAGGAGATTAGCATACATCAACATGACATGATGATGGCAACAATTAAAACCATTATGTGAGGTTAGGATTCCCTGGTTTGTATAACTGCAGGCCTGAAATAGGGGAGATTGCAGTGACCTAGCTTCTAATTGCCATGCTTTAATTACACAATAATATTGATTTTACATTTTTAGATTCTTAACTGTTACACACAGAGTTTAACTAAAAAATAAAATAAAAAAAAAGCACCAAGGCAGCAACCATAGTAAATGCTACACTACTATGGCTTTTTTTGGTGTAAGCAAAGTAGAACCCCCATGCCATCTTCCCAAAATGT
Organism: Pelophylax lessonae; assembly: GCF_965119305.1. NCBI lineage: Eukaryota > Metazoa > Chordata > Amphibia > Anura > Ranidae > Pelophylax > Pelophylax lessonae. Next base: position 342,442,099 of record NC_138770.1, read on the forward strand.
TTTTACCTAGTCCTTTATGTGGTAAAAGTGATCATACACATTGATATTGGCAAGTAATATTAACCACTTTACCACCGGAGGATTTTGCTGTCTTCCGTCCAGGCCACTTTTTGCGATTCGGCGCTGTGCGACTTCAACTGACAATTGCGCGGTCGTGCGACGCTGTACCCAAACGAAATTTACGTCCTTTTTTTCCCACAAACAGAGCTTTCTTTTGGTGGTATTTGATCACCTGTGCGATTTTTACTTTTTGCGCTATAAACAAAAGAAGAGCGTTTATTTTGAAAAAATAACAATATTTTTAACATTTTTTTTATATGAAATTCCCCCCAAAAAAGATGTAAAAACCAATTTTTTTAAAAATGTTTGGCCAATTTGTTTTATGCTACATATGTTTGGTAAAAAAAATCGCAATAAGCGTATTTTGATTGGTTTGCGCAAAAGTTATTGCGTTTACTAACAAAGGGAAAGATTTCTGTCATTTTTGGTGTTTTTTTTTTAACGCGTAATGGCGGCGATCTGCGATTTTTTTTGCGGGACTGCGACATTGCGGCGGACAGACCGGACCCCTGACTGACATTTTTGACACTTTTGGGGGTACCAGTGACATTACTGCAGTAATCAGTGCTATAAATATGCACTGTTACTGTAAAAATGACACTGGCAGGGAAGGGGTTAATTTTATTGGAGAGGGAGGGGTTAATGTATGCCTGGTGCTTACTGACGTGTAGGGGGGGAGGTGACTGAGTGATTCATGGACAGATCGGATGTCCAGCTATGCTGAACAGTCCGATCTGTCACTCCCTGTCACTATGGAGATCCGCCCGCTGTGTTTACACACAGCGGGCGGATCTCCAGACTCGATCCCCGACGATCGGGTAAGAGCAGCGGCGATCGCCGCTGCTCCTCCCCTGGCCCGACTCCCGCTGTGAATGAAAACAGCGGGAGCGAGCCTCCGGCGGCGCGCAAGCGCCGCCCAGAAGGGGGAGTGTCCAGTCACGTTAATACTACGTGGCTGGACGATAACGAACCACTCTGCCGCAGTAGTATTACTGTGAGCGGTTGCAGAGTGGTTAATGGGTTCCAGAATAGCAAACATTCATTGGTAGATGTATCATTGCATATTCTGATTTCTATGCTGCTTCAGTATATTAGCAGATTTTATTGGGTCACAAAAAACATTCTACGTACAATAGTTAAATGTCTGCAAAAAAAGTTTAAAATTATTCACAAAATAACCCCTGCGTGTAAGTACTTGAACTAATCAACAAAATCAGTTCCAAATTTGTTGAAAAGCGACTAAGGTCAAAGACTTGAATGGCTTGAAGATCTTCGGAGGACAGCAGACTTCTTCTTTGCCATGATTTTACACAGCTTTCTCATGTACTGTAATTGTTAAGGGAGAACAATATTAGGAAATTAAAGTGGACCTTTTATACACTTAATGAATAAATACCAAATCGTAATATTCATTTAACCATCCTATTACGTTGGAAAAAGATAAGACCTCTATCATGTTACAGGTCAGATCGATCCACATAAGACATATTATTACAAACCAGTCAAATGAGCAAACATTTTTCAAGAATTTAATTTCGCTCAACTGGCCATTACTGTATTCAAGAACAATATAAAATGATTTATGAACATGTACATGTAAATGACTTATTTTCTTTGCAATGTCTAGATACTGTATATCAGGTAAGGCAGATTTATTGCTTACACACAGGTATTTAGGTATCTAAATTTTTGTATATATTTTTCTTTCTCTTTTCCATTTTATATTCCCCGAGTTGCACTGTAATTGTGAGTGTTTTTTTTTTTTGTTTTTTTTTATTTATCTATTTATTTTTTTACAAATGTATTTCTAGCATTTCACACATGTGATAGGACAGATCTGACACCTTACACATTTTCTGCCAGACTTGCTGGCCTTGGGAGTTGTAAAGACAATTCAGGCTGGTACACCTTCATATCAATAGTAACAACAGCAAGTGATCATGGTAGCTAAACCAGTATCCTGATTAGTGGATTTACAAGTGCCTTGCCAGTACAGTTTACCATCATTCCACTTTTGGTTGATTTCTGTCTAGGGGACATAGTAAGCAGAAACATCATCAATGTTGTAGAAAACATGGCCATTTTGCAGTCATTCCCTGACAGTTGTATATTGCTGTCACCTTGTCTAAACCACATACTCCTGTTTTTGGCATCATTGTTTTCTAGGATCATTTGCAGCTGTTGCTCAGAGATTTATCCTTATGCATAGTGCTCAAAAGTTCTTGTTTTTGTGCAGTATAGACCAGCTTTGTTTTGTGAAAGCAAAAGGAGTTCACAGATCTCCCAACCACAGTCAGAAGCTCTTTGGGGACCTCTAGTTTCTTCTTTTTAGTTTATTCAGTTAAATAGAAAGAAACTGTTACATATGACCCTGTAGTCATTCACATATATTTAGCATCATCTGCTCCTCCTAGTTCCTTTCAGCTGTATCACTTGTTGGCATTTTGATGTAGACTTGCATTTTCCAGGAATACCTAGATTTGGCACCACAAACTTTCCAAATATTGATTCCACATTTTCCAGTAATATTGGGCACTTAATGTTTGAAGGGGGATCTGAATAGAACAAGTCTGTCTTCCACTTTGACGTGTGGTCCAGGATTGTACATTAGAGGTAAACATTTCTACCCATTTATCCCATACATCCCAGATTTTTTACTCATTGTCTCTCTATTTCCAGGCAGGTCTAATATGGTTGTCAATATTTTGTGAAATGATTGAAGAGACATGATTACTGGAAAAATTGCACTCCCACTTCTCTATTTTCCTTAAGCTTACTGCTGCTTGTCCTTTGGATTTTTGCACACCTCCTAATATTAGCAATCCTATGTAAGCTTACAAATCCCTCTGATCCAGTGACTTCAAGCTGTCTTGGAACACACATTTTCCCTTTATGTTGGTTATGTCTAATGTAATCTTTTCAATGGCTTTTAGTATGACAAGCTCAAATGCTGCCACTAGGTCAGTGTTTCTAGTTGTGGCAAAGTTGTAGGCCCTTCAACTGTTTTCAAATATGCAGTGGGTAGAGTAAAACACTAGACAACACAGGGTAATGTTTTTATAATATTATATATATATATATATATATATATATAATTATTATACTTTCTTTGGCTAATAAAGGTTTTTTTAATGCACAATAACATGTGTGGGCTAACATCACTCATAACCTTATCTTTGTCTGTAAACTCTGCATATATAATTCAAACATCAGAACGTCCAGACTAAATGCCTACATTTATGTCCCCAGTGGAGGAAAAGTAAAAAATTCAAAGAGAAAGAAGGTAAATGGTTATATTGTTATTTGAAAAACTGAGACAGGTCAGACTAATCCTCGAGATAATAGGAGGTTTAAAGTGATTTTAAACATACATTTTTTAAAATAATAAACATGTCATATTTACCTGCTCTGATCCTCTATTTTATAGGGTTCCCCACCGGTGCTCTTGGCTCCTCCTTTCTTCTGAGTGCCCATAGTGGCTTGCTTTGGGAGCACTCATGTGGGCTTGATCCTTAGCAGGAATGTGTGCATCCAATGACACACACAGCCTGGCTTGACTTAGTCTCTGACTCCCTCCTAACAGGATTTGATTGACTGCAGCAGGAGCCAATGGCTATCGCTGCTGCCTCTTTTTCCAGTGAGGAGGGAGAGAGGAGAGCACCGCTGTTCAGGGGCACAACACTGGATCAAAATAAGAATCAGGTATTTAGGGGAGCTGGGGGGGGGGCTGATCACAGAAGGTGTTTTAACCTAATGCTGAGAATGCATTAAAGTGAAAAACCTTCTGTGTTTACAACCACTTTAAGTTTAAAGCATCCCTGTCCACCCATGACACATGGTGGCTTCTAAGCTCCCTTATGCTAGCCAAAGCTTAGGCAAAAAAAAATCACATGAGCGTAATAATTATTTAAGCTAATTACTTTCCTTAGTATAATAAAAACATTAAAAGATAAAGTAGAGGTGCCTACCCCTTACCCTCCCACATCAGTAGACATAGGCATTCCCATTGAACACAATAAGAAACTTTCTGTAGCTATGATATGAGCATTTGGACTGAAGCATGCATAGGGATAATGTAAATGTACCCAAGCTGTGTAATTAAACATTTTATTATGTCATTGATGTGGTATGGTCTTACATTTTTGATAAGTATTGCTTTTCAAGCGCAAATCTTTAACTCCACATTCTAATCCTTTACTATGCACATTTCTAAGCTAAAATAATTGCAGTTAGAGAGCATCTCTTAAACCAGCTGTGGGTCAGTTTATTGGTAAATGGGCAATAAAGTGTCTGTGGAATGTGAGCAATGCCCCTCCATACTGCAAAGATCTTTTTTTTTAGCATAGTGCCAACAGACCATACAACGTTGACTTAATGGGGACAGGGGAAAAAGATACAAAACATTTTGGGATGACATGACAATGGGTGCAAACAACTTTAGCTGCTAGTGGGACACGTGCATGAAAGCTACTAGATGCCAGAGTAAGCACAATAACACAAAAAAGTCACTAGATTTTACTAAGTTTGTGACATAGAGTACCTCCATCAAGCTAATGAGACTAGAATGTTCTTTTGGCAGATAGTGTAGACATAACAGGAGATACCTGACCTGCAAGGCAAGCCAACACACCTTCCGTAGTCCTACAATACTTCACATTTTTGGCGACTGACCATACAGTATATCTAAATGTTGTACATGATTTATCCTGTTTTTGCTAAATTAAGCTGTCATTGTGAGTTTTCATATCACTACAAAATATCCTGATTGTGTTTTGAAGCTGATAGTGGGAAAATTGCTATATAGGGTGGCTGACAAACTGTAAACAATACAGATTTTTTTCATTTTGTGGTTTGAAATGGTGTTTTATTATGGGTTTTCAACATTTATAGTGGTTTATATACTGCAAAAAGCATTTTCTGTATTGATTAATAATACTTTATTATAATACTCATACTTTATTTAAAACCAAATAGCTTAAGTTCCTTTAGCTATTTTCCCTTGGCTATGTATAGGGGCCCTCCTTAACCCCTTCATGACCAGGCCATTGTTTGCGATACAGCACTGCATTACTTTAACCTCCCTGGCGGTATGATTGATGATTCTGATTTTAGGTGCTGAAAGCGGTACAATTATTTTGCTAGTAATTCTTAAGGAGCCCAAACCAACTATTTACATATGATTTTTTTTTTTTACTGTGCGTTATTTTTTATAACATCTTGGGTATGATAAAGTTTGAAGCACAAAATCATAAATTATAATATAATAAATAACTATAAATAAGTTAAAGTATATATATGTGTGTGTGTGTATGTGTGTGTGTATATATATATACAGTATATATATAAAAAGTACAGTAAAACTGCAGGAAAGGGCACTGGGGGGGCAAACTAATTTCAATTTATCTTATCTTGTAATGTAATCCAATAGGATTACAATATATCAGTGTGTTTGTGTGTTTTTATTTTCAAATTTTCCGCTGGTTCCAACCCCCTGTGAGCGTCACATCACAGGAGATGGAAGCCAGGGCTAACAGCATCGGGCGGAAGATCCGACCGCCGTATGCTGCAGGGACACATCACGGGATCCTGGGGACAAGGTAAGTAACCTCTACCAGGATCCAGCGATGCTCCCTGGTGGTACCTCGAGTGTGGCTTGGGGTTACCGCTAATTGCACTAAAATTTAACCCCGAGCCAAACTCAGGAATACCGCTAAGGTGGTTAACTGATGATTGCGCGGTAATGCGACACTGTACCCAACAAACTTGATGTGCTTTTTTCCCCACAAATAGAGCTCTCTTTTGGTGATATTTGATTACCTCTGCAGTGTTTATTTTCTGTGTTATAAACAAAACAAGACCAGTCCATTCAGTCCATTCAAACTAGCGCAACTTGTCAGGCGACCAAGTCGCCTGACAAGTCGCGGTCGGTCGCTCGTAAATGAGTAGTACAGGACCCGTTCTAATAGGAGCGACACAAGTCGCTCCGACTTAGAAAAAGGGTCCTGTACTACTTTGGGGCGACCTGGGAGCAACTTGCATAGACTTCCATTATGTGAAGTCCCTGCAAGTCGCGCCGAAGTCGCTGTGCACCGCGACTTCACAGGTCGCCCCTCGAAGTTGGATCGCGCCAGTCTGAATGGGCTGTAAAACACGCCAAACAAAAAAAATTTACAAAATCAAATTTCTTCATCAATTTAGGGCAATATGCATTCTGATACATGTTTTTGGTAAAAAAAAAAAAAAAAAAAAATACCAATAAGCGTAAATTGATTGGTTTGTGCAAAAGTTATAGCATCTGCAAACTATGGGATATTTTTATGGAATTTTTATTTAATTTTTTTTACTAGCAATGGCGGTGATCAGTGACTTTTTGCGGGACTGCTAAATTTGCAAAAAATACACATTCATGTGCAAGAAAAAAAATGAATTATAGCTTGCACATGATTGAATGATGAAATTCAACAGGACTTAAAGGAGAAGTATAGCCAAGCTGTTTTGGCTATACAGTACTTCTCCTGGGGATCACAGGATTGCAATTCATTCTGCAATCCTGTGACTTGTTTTCAGCCAACAGCGGGCTATAGCTGGCTCTGCAAAGATCCTGACTTTACAGTCGGGATCAACCTCAATGCCTGGACTAGCAGCTGGCTCAGCAAAAAAAAAAAAAAAATAGTCCACAAAATAATGAGGAAAAAAAAAAAGCTTTTGCTGCAATGCTCACCTTCAGTCCAGAGATGTCCCCAAAGTATTTCAAGATGTCCTCAGTCTTCCTGATTAATTGATGACCAGCATCATTTAACCCATGTTATCTGAACCCAGGCTGTTAGAGACTTCTCTTTAGTCTGTGGTTTGAAACTGAAGGTGAAGCAGCACAGTGATAATCTCCTCCCTCTGTCACTCTGCCTTCTCTTCCTATCAGCATGCTTCTTGTCAGTAATGAAATGGCTTATTGTGCAATTTTTGCCTTTCCCACGCTGACATCTGCTGTATAAGAACTGCTTAAGGGTCCTTTCACACGGGAGCGGACCTTTTTTTGATCCGCTCTGGCACTTTTTTTTTTTTTTTTTTTTTTTACGGACATGGATGACACTTATGTCATTCGGGCCATATGTCCGTTTATCATCCCATCCATTTGCGGATGATAAACGGAGATAATGTATGTCAATGGGATTGCGGATATCAGCGGATGACACCGCTGACATCCGTTTTTCCGTCCGTTCAGTTTTTTTAAACAGAAGAAAAATAGGGTTCTCTTCCGTTCCAAAAAATGGAACTGATAGGAAAGGACGCAAATCGGATGTCAGCGGATGGTCATCCGCTAAGATCCGCAATCCCATTGCCATGCATTATGTCAGTATTTCATCCGCAAAAAAATGGGATGAAAAACGGACATACGGACCGCCTGTGTGAAAGGACCCTAAGGATAATACAATGTGAAGTACTTGCAACGCATTATAACCTTGATGTAAAGGGGAATGCTGTGGACCATGATGTAAGGGGGAATGCTGTGGATAGGGGAACTCTGATGTAAGGTGGTCTCTGGTCACCGGAGCCCCCCTTATATCAAAGTCTACAGGTTCCCCTTTACATCAGAATTCTCCTTTACATCAGGATCCGCAGGGTTCCCCCTTTCACTGTAAGGGGAATCCTGCAGACTTCAATGTAAAAGGAATAATGTGGAGGGGGGAATCTGGGGTCCACAGTGACCTCCCATAGACTCTGGGAGGCCTGGCTGGAGCTGTCACACTGACTTCATCTCCTCCATTGCTCAAATGCAGGACAGGCTCAGCCAGATAGACCTCGGCTTTGACATATCATCCTTTTCTCTTACGGGAAAGTGATTCCCGTAAGGGTTGTTGGAACAATGTGCCAGGAAACCCTCAAACTCTTCATCTGAACCTTTCCAGATGATCAGAGCATATCGTCTATATGATCAGATGGGGTGGATGGGAGGGAAGAATGGGCTTGTCTATAGGAATGTTTGACCATTCTTCCAGAAGCGGATTTGTAAGGTCAGGCACTGATGTTGGAGAGAAGGCCTGGCTCACAGTCTGTGCTCTAATTTATCACAAAATTGTTCTAGTTGAGGTCAGGACTCTGTGCAGGCCAGTCAAGTTCCTCCATTCCAAACTCGGCTCATCCATGTCTTTATGGACCTTGCTTTGTGCACTATTGTACAGTCATGGAAAAAAGATAACACGTATAGTGTATCCCGCCTAGTGGTGTACAATAGTGGGTTCCTTCCTATCAAAACTTTTTGAAATAGCAGCAGCAGTATAGAAATTGTATTGTATCAGAAAATAGCCCTATGGGTCAGGACTACCTACAGTGCTTGCTAATATACTATGTGCAATAGGTGGATAATAGTATCACAACTAAAACCAGTAAAAATAATAAATAATAATTGTGCAAATTAGCAAATAGTGCAATAGAATACTGAATTAATAACTATGACAAAAATCATATAATATTGTGCAATAGAGCAATTAATATACTATGTGCAATAGGTGGGTATTTATATCAAAAACAAAAAACAATAGAATAATATTTATAAGGAAAGTACCCCCATTGGTATGGGATTTTATATGCCACTCACACACTGAACAAGAATACAGAAAGTATGCGTATAAAATCAAATTTATTAGATAACAAAACAGGAAGAAATTAATTACACAAACATGTATGTCTAGAACAAGCTCGACATTAAAAAGACTTAAAAAACTTGCAAGTATTGACAGACCAGTATCCGTACAGAAGACTCTTGGGTATCATTGGTAGGAAGAACCGGACAGGACCCTACGCGTTTCGGGTTTAGAAACCCTTCATCAGGGCTCAACCAAAGTTCAATACACAATGTTTACCTATATATGGGTATAAATTGTATATTAATATTCGAAAATTGATAAACTGTACAGAATACAAAACAAGCAGCACATTATATGTGATGTGAAAATATATTCGTTATTCTCATCTTTAAATGTCGATACCTACCCAAGACAGTTTTCTTTGTAGGGGCAACTGGGCTGTCAGTTAAAATCGGTGTCAACCGAAGGAAGAATGTCTGGTATCAAGGAGAACATAATTCATTGGAAAAGAAAGGAAATAATAGAAAAATGTAGGCGGAAGTCAACCGAATCGTGGGCACCACGATGATCCATCATTGGTCCAAATTTCCCATGAGTGGTCAGAGCCACTCAGATAATTCAGAAGTCACTGGAACAATGATAAAGTAAAGGAATATATGTATAAAAAACATATCAAAAACATCTTGTGTGAAAAAAGACAGGGTCTTAGACAAAAAGGAGAGGAAGAAGTTTCTTGGCATACCTCTTACAAGTACGTTTTGTTCGTGGCTAGAGGTAGACAAAGTATATGGGTAGAACATTTTGCCGGGCGTGGATATTATCCTAAAAAAAGAATATATGTGGTTGTATGTGGACCGGTGGGAAAGGACTAGACGGGGGCAAATTGTCCAAAGTGAGGACACAAGAGGTTGAGGTTAGACCATTGGTCTCTAGAGTGATTGTAGATATATAAAGGAGAAATAAGTGATATCATGCAACAGTGTAGGTACAGGGGAAGTATAAGAACCACATAGAATCCCAAATGCTATGAGAAAAGCAAATAATGGAGTTCCTTGCAGGTGAACAAATTAGACAGGGTATGAAAGCTGTCTTCCTGGTATCCCCAATATAGGTAATAGTCTAAGGAGTGCTTTAAATAATATTTGTGCAAATGAGCACTATGTGTGCAATGGAATAATGATTAATAACTATAACCATTTAAATTCATAAATATAGTGCACAAGAGCAATTAATAACTATGACCATATAGACATCTGTAAGTGACATGAATTTCCAAATAAATAGAATGTGCTGTGATAAACGTAACTATAAAGTGCCAATGTATATTTAAGTCCATAAATATGTGCAGTCATGTTGGAAAAGAAAGGGCCAACCCCAAACTGTTCCCACAAAGTTGAGAGCATGAAATTGTCCAAAATGTCTTAAGAGTTCCCTTCAATGGAACTAAGGGGCCAAGTCCAACCCTTGAAAAACATCCCCACACCATAATCCCCTCGCTACCAAAGGATTTGGACCAGTGTACTAAGCAAGGTCCATAAATACATGGAAGAGCGAGTTTGCGGTGAAGGAATGACTTACCTGCACAGTCAACCCAATAGTACACCTTTGGGATGAATTAGGGTGGAGACTGAGAGCCAGGCCTTCTCTTCCAACATCAGTACCTGACTTCACAAATGCACTTCTGGAAGAATGGTCAAACATTCCCATACACACTATTAAACCTTGTGGATAGCTTTCCCATAAGAGTTAAAGCTTTTATAGCTGCAAAAGATGGGCCAACTCAATATTGAATCCTACAGACTAAGACTGGGATGCCTTCAAAGTTTATGTGCATGTAAAGGCAGGCATCCCAATGCTTTTGACAATATAGTGTATGTATAATGTCAAAGCCAATACAGATTTGCAAGTATGTGTGCATGTACAGTTTTTAGCTTGCAATTTTTGAGTTTGCTCAAAAAAAGAGCTCTGCTTTTAATTATCTGCTCCCTCTCTGCCAATTTCCTACATTTTTCACTTCAGTTCCCCTTCTGAACACACTAGGCATTAGCTGCTGAACTACTATCTTCAGGTAATTTTTAGCTGGATGTTGGTACATGGTGTATTATAGCACTGTAACGTGCAGCATTGTGATCTGGCTAAAATCGGTACACAGTTCCCTGCCCAGGATTTACTTACATTTCCATCTGTGCTTGAGCTGCACTACTGGTAAATCACAATTTACAGATGATGTACTTCTAATTAGAATTTAATTTTAAGGTAAAAGTGTTTGTAATACACCACAAAACTACATGGATAGCTTATACCCAAATGTTATGCTACAGTATTTTGCAGAAGCACTCCAAATCAGTTTGATACTAAATATAATATCTTTTTTTTTAATACATGTCTTTTCCTTCATTAATTATTCTGGCAATGCATAATTTATATCAAGTACGTATATTTCTTGAATGCAATCATTTATATGAATATACAGAACTAATAAAGATAGCAAGTCTGAATTTCTGAAGGACATGATGCAAGCTGTGTGATCACAGTTTGATCAGTTGTGTTATGCGTGCAGATTTGTGCAGATAAACACAATACATTTTTAAGATTTTTTTTGCCTTGCATCTTAGATATGCTCTTACTGGAATTATGCTTTATTCAACCCTAAAGACTTTCTGGAAGAACATATTTAGACCTTATTGTAAAGTTTGTTTTAAATTGAAATCTTAAAATATCTGTTTATCTTATTACCTGAGTTGTATACCATATGAAGATGTGTGCATTTCTCTTATCTGCATTTCAACACAGTCACTCAGACTGATTTCTTTGCATTGTTTTTAAACAGTCAGACCAGACTGGTAGACTTGCTTTAAGAAAATAAAACAATAAGTTAGCATACAACCTTTTCCTTGCATACCCTTTTTATTCCCTTTATACTTTCTTCCTTGCTTAACTTTTTACCTTTTTTCTTTTTTAAAGTACATCTAAAGGCTTCTGTGTGGCAGTCAAAGTGATCCCAGTCACTATGGAATGCAAGAACCTCATAAATGGGGGGTGCGGGTGGAATTACCTCCATTGCATAAACTAAATCTTCCTTCATTTGTGTCTCACATGTTCCCCATTCCTGACACTGCAGTCAGCAGTGGGCAGGGCTAGTAGAGGTAATCTGCTGATTGACAAGTTACGGCCTTATAAATCAACAGTGACCATGCTGATAGCCAAACCCTTTAAAACCTCATCTATTCCCACTGAACAGTGGGAAGCCAAAATGTTCATGAATTCAGAAGCAGTGGAGTATTGTCCCTCCATCACGGGAAGCAGCATGAGGTTGTACTTCACTGGTATTTTTGGGATTTTGCAGGAGGGCTAAAAGAAAATATTAATGCAGATGCACTTATTTTTTTTTTTTTTATGGGCATTCAGTGTTCGACTTAATCACCAACATATGTAGATACATGTACTTGACTCAAAATGCTACTGTTTTAGGGAAAAGCTTCAAAACAGCTGTTACAAGTTAGGCTGAGTTATCAGAGAATGGTACATTCACAGATCTGAACATTCAAATGCACTAGTGGCATTGATCTGCACTTAGATGACCAAAATGAAGTATCAAGAGTATAGCCTACATACTTTTCAATTGGCATAGCATAGATAAAGGTCAGGGTAGGTGGAAGAAATATGAACAAGAAAATCCCAGGTCCGTATCCAAAATAAAATGAAAAAAAAAAAATCAAATAGAAAACTGCGCTTGTGAATTAATAAATACAAGAAAAGGGACTCTACCATGAGATATTGTACACTGTATAATCTAACGTCTAACATAAAGAGTCTGCTACCTAAAGCTGAGCAACGTAATATACAATATATATACAGAGAAATTATATCATCCGGTAAATAAGTGTTTTAAATGCAATTGAGTCCACATGCAAAGAGAAGTTCTCCTCTCAAGTGTTTCTATAGCCACATATACATAGTGAACATCCGTCACCAATGTAGGAAAATATCCATGCGTGAAATCGCCATTTTTTATGGGAAATATACAAGCTTACCAGCTATATATGACCCTCTACTTAAAGTGTTACAAAATCCAGGACCCTGCATTCACTATATCTGGTCTCCCACCATACACATAACATGGACATGCAAACGATTTTTGTAAATATAAACTGCTAAATAACTTTTATCATCAGCAGTTAGAGCAGTCTTATGACTTCTATCAGCGTGCAGCCACTGGCTAAAGCTTGTAAGAGGAGTTTTCTGACTGTCCGTAGAGACTGCAAGACTCGTGACCCTCAATCTGGACAGTGCTAATTGGCCCTGTGCTGATCACGTGCACTCTCCCAAGAAAGAAAAAAAAAAACGCTCTAGCTATACACACCAAACTGAGCATGTGCAGCCTGACTTCATAGACTCTGTGTTATCAGGAGATAGATTTGGGATTGTGGAAGAAGTGGAGGTTTAGAGAATCCAGGATCAAACATTTATGAACCCCTTAGGCTCCACAGTGAATAGAACAAGCATGATTTACTGAATATATAGACTGATTTTACTGTTATGGGCTTAATAGCACTTTAAGGAAAGGTCATCAGAGCTTAGAACCGAGCAACCCAGCTTCAGGTCATCAAAAGCGACTTCAGAAGTTCTCCCCAAAGCGTAGGAGGGTAAATGGTAGTTCTCCACCAAGCATCATCCCTTGGACATTAACATAGAGGCATAAAATAAAAAAAAAAAACACTACAATAGTGTAAAACCTGTCTATTAAATGTATTAGGAGTTAAAATTACACTTACATCCAGGAAGTAATCATAGCACTGTACAACAAAGTCCTTGCCAGCCGAATACAAGGACAAACACTTCTGGGAACGCAGGGACGTGGTGAGCACACAGATCCACCCAATCCATATCCAGACTAGTAACAGGACAATTTAGAACAATTATTGTTGTCAGAGTGGACCAAATGAAATCTTTTGCTCAGGCTGTCCCAGCACCATGAATAAAAAAAACATATTTTTGCTGCCTAGGGACATGCTTATATTTTGTTTAATGGTTTCAACACTAAATGGTAATGAATATCCGACATCACCACATCTTGCCAAGTATGGGGGTCACTGAAAAAGCTTTGGGGATGGAAAATCCCTGGGTACTCATTGGTGCAAAGCTTCTTAATACACTTCCTCTTATTGCCATATTTTTGAAAGATCCTTTGGTGGGATTACTGCTGCTGAAGAGTTTTCAGAACCTGACACTTCCAGGAGTACTTTCCATTTTCACATGGTAAGGTAGATATCAAGACATGATAAGAAATACTAAAGGCCCGTACACACGATAAGAAAATCTGTAGGGAAAATTTGTCCGATGACCGATCTGTCGAATTTTGGATTGTTAGTATGGTCCTTTCTACAGCCAACTCCGACTTTTCGGCTGACAAAATCCTGATGTGCAGGCTATATAATTTTTGTCGTCCATCAAAACAACGTCCGATTTTCGTCTCATTAGTACAGATTTCGACGGAAAAAAATCTTAAGAGCAAGACTAGGCATGCTCAGAGATGAAAGAACACATACAACACAATCCAGCACATGACATCACTTCTGAAGTAGAATTCTGTCGTACGGGAAAATTCGTATGAAAATAACCTCTTCACTTTCCACATCAGACTAGCATGCCACAAAAAATGGATGACAGATCGTTCGATAATGCTTTAGCATCATGACTTCCTTTTTTGTGAAACCAAAGTGGGTTCCAGGGGGATGGGTTCAACAAGCCAACCTAGTGTTTCTGTGTTTCTGCATTTTTATTTTAAAGCGTGATTATAATTTTGCTTTTTTGCCTATTTAGAGCACTAAAAGGCATAGTAACAGACTTTCTTAAAGAAATATTATTTTATGCCATATGTTATTTATTTTAATCACTTTCTCCTGAGCAACTATTATATATGCTGATCATAAATTGCTCTTTACCTATATTTTTGGATTACCCTTTATGAAAAAAAAAAAAAAAATGAGCTTCACAGCTATTTGAACCATTAGCAGAAAATGAAGCCTGTCTCAGATAGCATCCAGTTTTGTAGACCACATACATAAATACACTGTGGCTACTATACAGTGGTATTGTGCTACCTTCTGTCATTCTTTTTCCTTAGACATTTAAAAGGTTTCTAGATTTGTTACAGGTACTTATAAAGCGCTGCCAATTTCCACATCACTTTACATCTATATTATACATTCACATCAGTCTCTGCCCTCAAGGAGCTTACAATCTAAGGTTCTAACTCACACTCATTTACCGTGGATGTGATTCAAACCCATGACCCTAGTGCTGCTAGGCAGAAGTTCTATGCCACTACTGTATAGCAAAAACAAAACATTAAAAATTGTACGTTATACTCCATCAGAATCGACCCCTTCATTTGAGCCATGTCTAAACAGAACATTTTTTAGTTGGCTACACGTGTACTCATCCGATATATCAAGCAAGCAATGTGTATCTTCTGTTATGTTACTCTTGATCTGTACACTGGGTGTTGATCATACAAAATGTTAACATCAAGCATTTTTTTTGCTATGAACAGATTGTGGAATCTCTGTATTATTTTTACTGTGGTCCTACTTGGGATATCTTAAGGACAGGAAGTAAAGGAAAAATCTACAATGGGACATAGACAGCAATAAATAGCTGAAGGAGGTTCTAGCCTTCTCCCAATCTTTAAAAATAATCATTTTTATTGCTGCTGTGTCCCTGTCAGAGAGATTTTTCTTCATTTCCTTCCACAGGGATGATTCTGTCATTGGGAGAAAAAGTAGGAAGCATCTCGCTACTGTAAACACAGACAGCTATACAAAGTCGAATAGACATTTTAACCTTTTCCCACTCTATCCAAGACAAAAAAGGGGTGTCTGGAGTTCCAATTTAAATATACTTTAGTAATGTTTCCAAAACAAAACTCTTCACATATTCACATAACTGTTCTCTTTAAACTGAAACTTTCTAACAAACACATTTACCAGATTTACTCCTAATCCATTGTAGTTTCTTTGGTGGGTCTAATACTTTCCATACAAAAGCAATCTCCCTTTCAGCATAGTACAATAAATACCAGATATGTAGTTCAACTCACTATGCTGTAACAAACATCATTTGTTATATCCATCATTATTTTCAACAAGAGCCAATTATAAATAACAGTCCATGGGCTGAAAATGTTTGTTATTATGAAAAATAACACATGTGTTATAGCTTAGTGAATGAAGATTTAAAGCTGAATTTCAGGCTGAAAAAAATAACAATTTAATGTTGTTCTGTGTACTTACATGTGTGTGTATTTGTATGTATATAAGTGTAAATGTACATAATATGACTGGATACTATGATTTATGGGTAAAGTTGATCCAGGGAATATCTAATTGCCTCTTGGGGGATCAGATAGGATTTTTTTTTTCCCCTGCAGGAAAAAATTGGATCATGCTTTACTGGGGTTTTTTGCCTTCCTCTGGATCAACTGTGGGTGTAGGATTGTGTATATAGGATTGTATGATATATTTTTTTTCCCCTGCTATTGGTTGAACTGAATGAACTTGTGTCTTTTTTCAACCATGCAACTTTACACTGTATATGTGTGTGTACAGTATTTGCCTACGTGCATGAATCTATCTTTGTATCATGCTCCAAAGTGGTTGGTCAGTATGTGTGCTTGTGCTTGCAAGCAAATAGAAGAGTGATTAATTCATCAGCTTGTTTTACCCCATAAATACCGCAACACTGAGCCATAACCATGTGCATTGCATGCAAGTGTGGGGTGGTTGTGGCACAGCCCTTTTCCTTGAATGTGTTACGTTCATTTGTACCACTGGCTGCCAAATGCAAAATAGGTCATTTTTGCCATGGCTGTGAAGCAAAGCATCACAGTGTTGACATGGGAACAACCCCAATGGCTGCCTTTGCACATGTTTTTATTACCCCAATCATCAAGTCTAAACAACCCCCTATATGTGTTACATGATTTCTGTTGAGAAAATAAATTCACCAGCCTAGGTGTGTTGCATGGCAGGGATATGTAAAATTTAGAACTGTGAACAAGATGTCAGTTAAACAATATCCTGCTCAATCACAACATAAGGTCATCGCGTAATCTTCTTCTTCATTATAATTTCAACATTTTTGAGGAGGTTCACCTCTGTAGTCCTCCTGGTAACTGTTGGTATGGGAGCAGAAAGTAATAGAAACTCTGATAGTTTACATTTGTCTCGAGAACAAGAGGTTAGGTTAAATCTTTAACTTGGGACACATTTGCCAGTGACAATTGTCTGAAAGAGTTTCCTTTCAATGGAGATCATTTTGTGGTGGAGATTTTGTTTCACCAGCTATTGTTCCAAGCCAGAAAGGGAATTAAAATCTTTGGGGCACTAAGAAAAAAAAAATGACAGAAATTTTAATAATTTCTTACTTTATTAAAATGTGAAGCAAAAAATGTGGCCATGGTTATGCTTTAGGTGCACCAAACACATTACTTATATCTGGAGGCCAAAATACATAGCATTTTCTTATAACATTTAAAATAGGTTAAAACTTTGCAGAATGCCCATTCTCTTTTCCCTGATGTTAAGTATGAAGCATTTTGCTATGTTTTAGTAGAGAGTGCTTTTACTTGTACATTTTCTGCTTTGATATTTTGTACTGATCCTATTATTCTGCCTATCTAGTTTCCTCCAAAGTGCATCGTTATTGTGAAATAGATATTTTTTGTTTTAATGTGGTGAGAAGACATGGAGCAATTACAATATCACTAATTTAGGAAATTAGAAGAAGATCAAACATGAAAATGAAGCCTTAAGATGCATATGGCACTTTTCCACTGCAAGTACCGGCTAGTACCGGCTCGGCTCTACTCGGCCCTGCTTGGCCCGGTTTGCTTTTCCACTGCTGGTACCGCATGGTATAGTGTCGGAACGGTTCGGTACGGTACGGTATAGGTTTGCTTTTCCACTAAAGTAGTACTAAAGTTAAGTGGGTGGGATAGCAACTGGGTGGGTGTAATTCTCTGACCAATCAGTGGCTAGTAGTGACTGCATGCAAGGATTGTGGGATATGGTACCAGTTTGGTACCTGTTGGAACCACAATCGAGTAGGTACTGTTTTTTCAGAGCCGTACCATACCGTACCGTTCGGTTCCATGCAGTGGAAAAGCAAACCTATACCGTACCGTACCGAACCGTTCCGACCCTATTCCATGCGGTACCGCAGTGGAAAAGCACAAAAGCGTGCCGAGCCGGTACGGTTCCATGCAGTGGAAAAGCGCCAATACATAGAACCAAGAATGCCTTCTTCTGATTTTGAAACAAACACTGCCTTGCTGCCTGTCACAGTAGTATAAGAAAAAGAAGTGGAAAGATAAAGGACTTTATTGGTTGCCACATATAAACCCTAAAATTAAGTAAACATTCAAAAAAAAAAAAAAAATCAAAAATTCAAAAGTTTTATAACAACTAAATTCTGTTAAAACATTAAAAAAAAAAACATTTTAAAAACTCGTATCAACAATGTTTTGTAAATTCCCCAATATGGTAGAAGCAAGCTTATTGGATCCTAGCCCATTTATAACAAATACATGAATTGCAGATTTCCACAAATGTATTGGATCAGACTACAGGAACAAATAGAGTGCTGGTCTAAGTCTCTAGACATTTTGGCAAAGAATGGCTTTTTCTGGAGACCCTATTTGAATTAGGGAGTAAATTTTAATTACTTACAAGATTTAATCATGAAATAAATACGAACACAATAAGCTTCAAGTTACTCCCATACATGAAACCGGGAACTTGTAGCGCTCAATCCAATTGGAGAGGTCCAAGTCATCTCATAACATTGTAATGGCACACTGGGGCTTATACAGCCGATAAAGAGCCATTGAAGGCAGAGGTGTAAGTAGAAGCTTCAGGGCCCGGTGCAAGAAACCATGAAGGGCCCCCCGGACCCCTGGCCGGGCCCTTTCCTTCAAGCCTGGGCCTCTTTCCACTGTTCCTGGGGCCCTTTACTCTCATTGCGGGGCCCTTTCACAAGTTCTGCCCAGTTGCAAGTGTGACCTTTGCGATCCTGGAAGTTCACCCACTGGAGTCAGTAGTTTTTTTTTTTTTTTGGTATTTTAATTGTATTTTTTATCATTTTTATTTTATTTTTTTACAATGTCACTGTGTCACTGACTATGATTCTGTTCATTCAGAAAAGGAAGGAGCTGGTAAATTACATATTTACCGACCCTTCCTGGTTCTCTAATGGGACACATCCCCTGCAGCAGCCAGCAGGAGAGGGGAGGGAGCACAGTGAGGGGAGAGGATCAGGGGAGAACACAGGGTCCCAGAGACAGCAGAACACAAGTGAACTGGATAGGAGGAGAGGCAGGGGCAGCATACAGAGGAACCAATCTCCTCCATTTTCCTTCTGCAGCTACAGGAGGAAAAAGGAGGACAGTGATTTTTTTACAGGCTGACCCCACCGCCCCTCCTATAAAGGTGTACAGGGGAGCTGCACAGGCCCCCTGGAGCATGGGGCCCAGTTGCAATTGCAACCACTGTAGTTATGCCCCTGATTGAAGGGCAGTGCATAAACTGACAAATTATGATAATAAGTAATATAAGATATTCTTATGTCAGAAAACTAAAATAAAGTAAGTAAAAATAAAAAATTGTATTTAAAAAATGACAGTATTACAATTTTTCCCACATATTAAAACTTTTCTTATAAGACACAAGCCCTGTTTAATTGTGATGGATAACTCCCTAAGTTAGAGAGATTGGAGATTAGATAGGACATGATTTAGGAAGTCCAAGGCCAGCCATACACAGAGCAAATGTTTTTCTTGCAGCTATGGGTTGACAGGGAAATCCAAGCCATTGTATTTTCCCAGTGGTGGGTGGGAGAAGCTGTCTCCACTGGTAGATGGTGATTATTGATAGCGGCTATACCAGCCGCTAGCAGTAATCACATGCAAAATCTGGCAGTCTGGTTGTACCAAAGTTAAGCGATCAATCAACTTAGTATATTTAGCCTGGTCATATATGACTGCATCCATCTATGAACAGCCTAATACGTTTTCGCCTTGTGCTGACCCTGTTAGATGGTCTATGCATATTTTGCTGCAATGGGTTACAGAAAGTAAGTTTAAGGCAAACTTTTTTAATGCTATGATTTTGCACAGTTGCAGTCTAACCTATTATCATTGTTTTCATTTGTTGTCTAGATTTGTTTTTTAATATTTGCTACATCTTTTTACAGCACATTCTTTATACTTTTTTTCTTTGGTGATTCCTTACAGTTTTATAGAGCATTTTTTATTTTTTTTTTATTTTATTGTAATCAACAGTTTTTAACTTATAATTCAAACTCCATTCTTGCCAAATACTTTTCAATGTTATATAAATATATTAGAGATCAAATTGTTAATGAATTAAATTCAAAAACTAACATTAGAGATTTATACTTCTGATTTGCTAGTTAGATGAATTATTCATATTTTTCCTGGTACGACAATTCGGAGTCTCCTGAAAAGACCTCTGTATGTAGAGTGATGTGCAGCTGAATATTATGGGTACTTAGTGTAACGTCTCAAATTCTGTAAAATTAGTAGCATATTCTATGCCAAGACAAATGTAATTACGCTTATGAGAGACTGAAATAATAATTTTATATTTCAAATTACATACTACAATTAACTGTGACTTGCCTTATTAGCAAAAAGTAAGGCAGTCTTTGAGTTCAGAATGTTTTTAGCATTTTTTTTTTTTTTTATATTTTATTCTGTAGTTAAACATTTTGTTAAGTACAACAGACATTTCCCTTGTATATAGTGACAGTAAGTGAGGTCTTAAAAGACCACTGTGTAAGCGTTACATCATTAGGAAAGAGACAGGGTGGTCTGTGAACTTTCCCCTTCTTAAGTTTCATGACAAAATAAATTAGCTTGCTTGTTTTAAACTAAATGTGACACTTGCTTCCCACAACACTTCCTATTTCGCTACTTATACCATGTCTAAATTAGGATGACTGCAGTTTGGATGATTTGATTTCTCATTTTCAGATAAAGATATGTAAGTGGAATGAAAAAATAAATTAAAATTTTATAGAGTGGTTATAAATTGTATACATAAAAAAATTGAACAACTAAATAAGGTGGAAGAAATGTAATAAAGTTAATTCGCTAGAGCATAACACATTCAACATTTAAATTACCATGTATTTTGTATTTGCTTACAATTAATAATGGTGTTTTTATTTCATTACATGGATCAGCTGAAAGTACCACATTTATAATGTATTATCCATTTGGTGTGCAGTATCATATAGAAAAATACATTTACTAAGATTAAAGCTAGGATTTTCCCAAGTTAAATACTGCTATCTTGCCTTGTTGGCAATCGTTTTTAGGTTTTCTGTTGGGTCTCTTAACCACTTCTGGACCGTAAGGTTTTACCCCCTTAATGACCAGGCCATTTTTTGTGATACGGCACTGCATTACTTTAATGCACAATTGCGTGGTCATGAAACACTGTACCCAAATAAAATTGATGTCCTTTTTTCTCACAAATAGAGCTTTCTTTTGGTGGTATTTGATCACCTCTGGAGCAAGGGGAGTGAAAGTGGGACTTTAAATGAGACTCCTGACCAAAAGAGTCTCCATCCCTAATTTGGTTAACACAAGATAAAAGCAATGTGGGACTTTAAATGAGGTGTGTCCAGCTGTAAAATTAAATTATAAATATATGGTAGAAAGAACCAGATAGGTAGAGATAAAGTAAATCATTTATTAAAAAGTCTATGGACCAAATATAGGTAGAACCAAAGTATTCACTATACACATGCATCCCATGGTAGTGGGAATTACATAAATGAAATACATATGGGTATAAGTGATCTAAAGACAATAATGATGGTAATCAGATAATACAATTAGACTTAATACATTCTGGTATATGGTAGAACTCGTAAAAGGGTCAAGAAATCAAGATACATAATAAACATTGTAATTGATGGATTGCCTGTAGATAACTCAACGCGTTTCGTGAACACAATTCACTTCGTCAGGAGTAGGCAGTAAAAGTAAGTACAGTTCAAAAATCTGAAAAAATAAATACATAAGGTAAATAACAATATATGTCCAGTGAGCAGGTAGACCTGAGGCACCTGACAGTGATGTAACTTACAATGCGATATCAGTTTGAGTTTTCAAGGGGTAACCAGATTGTTCGGGAATATGTCCAACCCGGGAGCTGAGGGAGCGAAACCCCCGTGCATCGAGCAGGTGTATATAATATAGAGTGTAGAAGGCGGCTCTCAAACATGGGGGGATCCCAGAACTTAACCATAGTAATTGGGTATGTCTGTAAGAATATGAACGCTAAATAGGTAAATGTTATAGGCAAGGTATGCATGATAATATGGGGATACATATGGTAGAAACCCCAGGAGAGCCTAAGCCACGAAAAAGTGAAATAAGGTATAATGTAGTGATTATAGCCGTGCCAAACATATCAAGGGTAGGTGAGACAAGGAAATAGCCAATTGAATATAGCCATAGTGAACAGACAAGAGACTGTGAGATCATGTGAAACCAACCAGGATAGTGAAAGGGAAAAAGGAATGACCCGTGGACTAAGATTGTGATTGATGAGAACGATATCTGAAATAGGTAATTACAATGAGACTAAGAGTGGGTGGCAATTTGCCGTGAAAAGGATGAGAAGAATACGATGGAGTAAAGTAAAGAGTAAAACAGCCGAAGATGTGCTCACCTGCATAGATCCACAGCGAGAATCGCACCCAGCGTCACACTAATGCTCAAACGTTGGGAAGCCGCCGGGCCAACTAGTGAGCCGGGCGGACACTCTCCCTTATGAGCATGGTTGGAAAACACGTGACAGGACGTCGGCGTCAATACTGACGTCACGTCCCGCACGGAGATGTGTGGCGCCGATGCGCTGCGGCCGCCAGCCACCCCCACGCCGTCAACCCCGCCCACCGAAGTGGGAGGAGGAGGGGGGGAGGAAAACGGGCGGAGCGCATCGCAGCTCCCGGGGAAGGACAGAGCCACGAATCTAACCGTGACCCCACTGGTAATAATGAAACATAGAAATAGGACATATATTGCAAAAGACCTAAGGAGGAAAAATGGATAAATATAACTTATAGCAAAGTCATATTAAAGATGTAAAAAATGAACGGCAATGCAAAATAAGAATAGTAATAAAAAGCTGGTGAATCACACCTCCATCCCTAATTTAATACATGGAGCAAGGGGAGGGAAAGTGGGACTTTAAATGAGACTCCTGACCAAAAGAGTCTCCATCCCTAATTTGGTTAACACAAGATAAAAGCAATGTGGGACTTTAAATGAGGTGTGTCCAGCTGTAAAATTAAATTATAAATATATGGTAGAAAGAACCAGATAGGTAGAGATAAAGTAAATCATTTATTAAAAAGTCTATGGACCAAATATAGGTAGAACCAAAGTATTCACTATACACATGCATCCCATGGTAGTGGGAATTACATAAATGAAATACATAAGGGTATAAGTGATCTAAAGACAATAATGATGGTAATCAGATAATACAATTAGACTTAATACATTCTGGTATATGGTAGAACTCGTAAAAGGGTCAAGAAATCAAGATACATAATAAACATTGTAATTGATGGATTGCCTGTAGATAACTCAACGCGTTTCGTGAACACAATTCACTTCGTCAGGAGTAGGCAGTAAAAGTAAGTACAGTTCAAAAATCTGAAAAAATAAATACATAAGGTAAATAACAATATATGTCCAGTGAGCAGGTAGACCTGAGGCACCTGACAGTGATGTAACTTACAATGCGATATCAGTTTGAGTTTTCAAGGGGTAACCAGATTGTTCGGGAATATGTCCAACCCGGGAGCTGAGGGAGCGAAACCCCCGTGCATCGAGCAGGTGTATATAATATAGAGTGTAGAAGGCGGCTCTCAAACATGGGGGGATCCCAGAACTTAACCATAGTAATTGGGTATGTCTGTAAGAATATGAACGCTAAATGGGTAAATGTTATAGGCAAGGTATGCATGATAATATGGGGATACATATGGTAGAAACCCCAGGAGAGCCTAAGCCACGAAAAAGTGAAATAAGGTATAATGTAGTGATTATAGCCGTGCCAAACATATCAAGGGTAGGTGAGACAAGGAAATAGCCAATTGAATATAGCCATAGTGAACAGACAAGAGACTGTGAGATCATGTGAAACCAACCAGGATAGTGAAAGGGAAAAAGGAATGACCCGTGGACTAAGATTGTGATTGATGAGAACGATATCTGAAATAGGTAATTACAATGAGACTAAGAGTGGGTGGCAATTTGCCGTGAAAAGGATGAGAAGAATACGATGGAGTAAAGTAAAGAGTGAAACAGCCAAAGATGTGCTCACCTGCATAGATCCACAGCGAGAATCGCACCCAGCGTCACACTAATGCTCAAACGTTGGGAAGCCGCCGGGCCAACTAGTGAGCCGGGCGGACACTCTCCCTTATGAGCATGGTTGGAAAACACGTGACAGGACGTCGGCGTCAATACTGACGTCACGTCCCGCACGGAGATGTGTGGCGCAGATGCGCTGCGGCCGCCAGCCACCCCCACGCCGTCAACCCCGCCCACCGAAGTGGGAGGAGGAGGGGGGGAGGAAAACGGGCGGAGCACATCGCAGCTCCCGGGGAAGGACAGAGCCACGAATCTAACCGTGACCCCACTGGTAATAATGAAACATAGAAATAGGACATATATTGCAAAAGACCTAAGGAGGAAAAATGGATAAATATAACTTATAGCAAAGTCATATTAAAGATGTAAAAAATGAACGGCAATGCAAAATAAGAATAGTAATAAAAAGCTGGTGAATCACACCTCCATCCCTAATTTAATACATGGAGCAAGGGGAGGGAAAGTGGGACTTTAAATGAGACTCCTGACCAAAAGAGTCTCCATCCCTAATTTGGTTAACACAAGATAAAAGCAATGTGGGACTTTAAATGAGGTGTGTCCAGCTGTAAAATTAAATTATAAATATATGGTAGAAAGAACCAGATAGGTAGAGATAAAGTAAATCATTTATTAAAAAGTCTATGGACCAAATATAGGTAGAACCAAAGTATTCACTATACACATGCATCCCATGGTAGTGGGAATTACATAAATGAAATACATATGGGTATAAGTGATCTAAAGACAATAATGATGGTAATCAGATAATACAATTAGACTTAATACATTCTGGTATATGGTAGAACTCGTAAAAGGGTCAAGAAATCAAGATACATAATAAACATTGTAATTGATGGATTGCCTGTAGATAACTCAACGCGTTTCGTGAACACAATTCACTTCGTCAGGAGTAGGCAGTAAAAGTAAGTACAGTTCAAAAATCTGAAAAAATAAATACATAAGGTAAATAACAATATTTGTCCAGTGAGCAGGTAGACCTGAGGCACCTGACAGTGATGTAACTTACAATGCGATATCAGTTTGAGTTTTCAAGGGGTAACCAGATTGTTCGGGAATATGTCCAACCCGGGAGCTGAGGGAGCGAAACCCCCGTGCATCGAGCAGGTGTATATAATATAGAGTGTAGAAGGCGGCTCTCAAACATGGGGGGATCCCAGAACTTAACCATAGTAATTGGGTATGTCTGTAAGAATATGAACGCTAAATGGGTAAATGTTATAGGCAAGGTATGCATGATAATATGGGGATACATATGGTAGAAACCCCAGGAGAGCCTAAGCCACGAAAAAGTGAAATAAGGTATAATGTAGTGATTATAGCCGTGCCAAACATATCAAGGGTAGGTGAGACAAGGAAATAGCCAATTGAATATAGCCATAGTGAACACAATTTGATCACCTCTGCTATATTTTTTATTTTTTGTGCTATAAACAAAAAAAAGAGCAACAATTGTGAAAAAAAAATGTTTACTTTCTGCTATAAAACATACCCAATAAAAAAATAAATAAAAATCTAATTTCTTTTTATAATTTTAGGCAAATATGTATTCTGCTACATATTTTTGGTAAAAAAAATCCCAATAAGTGTATATGGATTGGTTTTCGCAAAAGTTATCGCGTCTATAAACTAGGGGAAAGATTTATGTCTCTTTTTTTTTTTTTTTTGTTTTTTACTTTACAAGTAATGGTGGCGATCAGCGATTTTTAGCGGGACTAAGACATTGCGGTCGACAGATTGGACACCTGACATTTTTGACACTTTTGGGAGGACCAGTGACATTACTACAGTAATCAGTGCTAAAAATATGCACAGTTACTGTATTAATGACACGGGCAGGGAAGGGGTTAGCACAAGGGGCGATCAAAGGGTTAAATGTGTCCCTAGGGGGTTCCTTATAACGGTGTGGGGGATGGGCTTGCTGAATGAACACAGGATCCTGATGTTCGTTACTGACAGAACAGCGGTCTGCCGTGTTTACAACGGCAGACTGCCATTCTGTCTCCATGGGGGAGCGATTGCAGGTGCCCAGTGGCAATCATGGCTGCTGGACCTGCTGATTGGCTCCCCCTGTAGCCAATCTGCGTATGTACACCTCCGGCGGCACGTGCGCGCACCCCCACTAGCAGTCCCACGAAACGACATACAGTTATGTAGTTTCGCAGGACAGAGCCGAATTGCCGCAGTATATGTACTACTTGCGGTCCTCAAGTGGTTAACAAGGGAGAAATATGAGGTAGAAAAAAGTAATGTTTCCATACATACACAAAGTTTATGCATGTAAATTGCATGTTTTAGGCTGGGTTCACACTGATGCGGCCCCAGGTCACAGCAGGGGGTCCAGAGAATCCCTGTTCACCGAATTCAGGTACGAATCCGGCCTGAAATTTTGCCTGAATTTGCACCTGAAACAGAACCAAAGACGCACAGGACCCTTTTCCAATACGCACCGCCACCACCTCAGACCAGTGTGAACTGGCTCCATTGAGAGACGGTCACACTCTCCTGTCATGTCAATTGGATGCGGGGAAACCCCCATCCAATTCCCATCAGTGTGAACCCAGCTTTAATGAGAAAATGATTGTGTGGTAAAACACTCCATAGCAAATTGGTGCATCTGAGTCTTACATTGTGTTTGACATTTCTAGTGTGTGTTGTAATGGGAAAACCGATAAAAAACATACTAAGAAGGGTCATAGAAATGTCACAGAATTGGTACCTTCTTAGATAAGATGGACTCATATAATCAAAATATAGCAACCTAACATGCATGCTTAATTTCCACTCTGGTAATCAAAAGTGTTAATTTTTTTACTTTTTTTTTTTTTTTTATTCCAGGGAATACAATTCTAAGTTTATCAATTTTGAGAGGATATAACTATGATGGGTATTTTGACTATGTTTTTAAAATAATTATTACAGACACCTGGAGCAAAAAGATAAAGTAAAAAGGCCAAACAGAGAGACATTTTCAGAGACCTCTTTTAAGTGGAAATGTAAAATTTTTGCATATATTCATTTATTATAGCCAGGGCTGAAAAAACCCAATATAAATGGCTATTTTTATTTCCAGCTTGCAAGTAAAATGTTGAGCATTCTTACGTTTTGCAGGCTTTCCCTAACGCCTTGCGTTGTGTTTTTCTCATATTTCACAAAAATAGAGGAAGATAATTTTGCGAATTAAGCTATTCAGTTTAACATTTACTCTATAATAAACTGCATCTAATAAGGGTACGAGTTTTTATAGTTTTAATGCTGACTATAAAAAAAGAATGCTATATTTTTTGGAAAGTTTGGTATTTGATAGACGGAAGATTTATTTTTGCATTATTTGTAAAACACTTTTAACCACTTGCTGACTGCCTCCTGTACATTTACTGCGGCGCGCAGCCGCTTACAGGCAAAGTGACGTAGTACTACGTCGCTTGCCAAAGAGCCTGTAGGGGGCGAGCGCACGCCGCCAGTGGCACGCTCCCACCCCTGCTTGTTCTCTGCCTAGCCAGCACATGTGACCGGCGGCTCCGATGTCCGCCGGCCACTCGCGATCTCCCTCAGGAGCGGGAGAAAGACAGACGGCTGATGTAAACACAGCCGTCTGTCATTCTCCGTGAAGTAATGACAGAGGCTATGCGATTCTGCTATGTAGGATCATATGTCTCTGTGATTACTTCACTAGCCACGTCCCCTAACAGTTATAATCACGCCCCTAGGGACACACTTAACCCCTTGATCACCAATAAAGTTAACCCCTTCCCTGCCAGTGTCATTTTTACAGTAACAGTGCATATTTAAAGCACTGATTACTGTAGTAATGTCCCTGGTACCCCCAAAAGTGTAAAAAATGTCAGTCAGGGGTCCGATCTGTCCACCACAATGTCGCAGTCCTGCAAAAAAAAATTGCAGATCGCTGCCATCACTAGTTAAAAAAAAAAACAATAAAAATGACATAAATCATTCCCGTAGTTAGTAAACGCAATAACTTTTGTGAAAACCAATCAAAATACGCTTATTGGGATTTTTTATTTTTTTACCAAAAATATGTTGCAGAAAATAAATTGACCTAAAATGTTAAAAAATTTTGATTTTTATATTTTTTTTTGAGAATTTCATATAAAAAAATGTGAAAAATATTGTTATTTTTTCAAAATTGTCGCTATTTTTGTTTATAGTGCAAAAAATAAAAATCGCACAGGTGTTCAAATACCATCAATAGAAAGTTCTGTTTGTGGGAAAAGACGTCAATTTCGTTTGAGTACATCATCGCACGACCGCGCAATTGTCCGTTAAAGTCACGCAGTGCCGAATCGCAAAATAGGGCCTGGTCTTTGAGCAGCCAAATCCTCCGGGGCTTAAGTGGTTAATCAAACCTTTAATGCATGTGGTTGACATCACACTTTAGTGCTATAGTATTCATTCAGCCAAACAGCTGGTACATTTTATTTCTGTGTGAATGGGGCAAAATAATTTGCTCTCCTTCTATTTTCTTTACAAGTCAAACATTATCCATTCATAAAAAATAAAGTGGATCAGGAAAAGACCAAATTATGGCCACTAGATGGAGCTGAAGGGCATGGGAAATAAATACTTATTCAACCCTCATTTCTATTCAGTGGCAATAATGTAGAATTTTCCCAAATCACCTGAAGCAGCAGTTTCACCGCATACGCCCCATGTTCTGCAGAGCATTTATAAAAGGAAAGGCCAGCATTGCATGTATACTCTTTTATATATCTTAAAATCTTGATGGTCTTGTCCTATTCTAGCAGAGGATAGCATTCAGCTTTGTTTCTATGCGTAATCTGATATCCTACTTTTTACAACATAGACTTTTCTTCACTGTGACGGCATAGCAGTAGGTCAGACTGATGGAAACCTCTTGGAGTAGCAGTCTGTTTTCACCATTCACTGTATAAACTAAATGCACAAAATCTTTGCACCCACCTAAACTCAGCAAACAATGAAAAATCTAAAGCTTCAGCACTCCTACCTCGTATAAGGGTACTCCTTGAAAAGGCCAAATTGATGTGACATGTAGGGTGGGGTATTAGGAGGTTTTGTAAGGCACATCTATCCAGCAGAGAGCTTTCTCACCGGGGAGTCTGCAGCCTGACCGAGCAAACTTCTAGGCTGTCAGCAGCACTCTGTGAATGGTGGTGTGCCAAGGGTTTCATACTCATGCTCTGCAATGAGTGATATTAAAGTGATACTAAAGTCTTGTTTTTTTTCTTCTTTAAAAATAACAAACATGTCATACTTACCTGCCCTGTGCAGTCGTATTGCACAGACCAGCCTGAATCCTCCTCTTCTCGGGTCCCTCACCGGCACTCCTGGCCCCTTCCTCCTTTTCGAGTGCCCCCACATCAAGTAGATTGCTATGTGGGCACCCGAGCCAAGCTGCAGCTTTTGTGTCCATTCAGAAACAGAACGCGGTTGGGCCCCCGCCCCCTCTCTCTCCTCATTGGCTAACTGACTTTGACAGCAGCGGGAGCCAAAGGCGCTGCTGCTGTATCTCAGTCAATCAGGAGGGAGACCCTCAGACGGCCGAAGAATTATGCACATTGCTGGATCAAGATGGGGCTCAGGTAAGTATTGGGGGGGCTGAGGGGGCTGCTGCACACAGAAGGTTTTTTTTTATCCTAATGCATAGAATGCAATAAGATAAACCTTCTGACTTCACAACCCCTTTAAAGTGGAAGTAAACTCAGGCGCTCAAACGCTCCTTAATAAATCCAGTCTGATAAAGCTTTCCATAAAATTCTGCATTATTCTTTCCCCCTAAGGATGTTTCTTACTTTCCCAGTTGATTTGACATTTCTGCTTCCTGGCAGCCAGCACCATCTTAGCTGCTGTCTACCGAGTCTGAAGAGCAGCAGTTTACTTCTGCCCTTTCTGCTTTTCTGTTTGTCCCTGCTGTAACCTCGCACATGCTCAGTAATGTTGTCACAAAGCCTCATTTTTATTCCTGATTACTATAGCAATTATGTCCCATATATTGAAGCATAGAGAGGTGAGCAGGCATTTCAATACATATTTATGGATCATTTAATGTGTTTTTGACACAGTCTACATGATGCAGCTGATCTCCTTGCTCCTGTTTGCCATGCAATGTGCTGATGTTTACAACCCCTGTAACGTTGCAAGTCACATGGGGTGTTTCAGGAACTTGTGAATAGCACTGTAATTTCACAGGCTCTTGGAGCAGTTCCACAGAGAGGAGATGCATATAAATGAATGGACTGATGGCACAATAAGCGCGCCGTGAATCCGGCAAAATATGCGTATGGGCCAGTGAGGTCCTGAAAAAAAAAAGGGCAGATTACAAGTAAATGGAGAAGGTTAGAATTGATTCATACACAGCAATTTGTACGGTGCTTTATTAGCAGGGCTGCTGATAGGAGGGGACCACCGGTCCTCTTGTAGGGGGCCCGAGCACACAGGGGGGCTCACACAGGGAGGGGGATTAGTGATGGACGACAATTGCAGAACTCTTCTTCCAACAGCTAAAAGCTGGCCCCTACCCGCCCCCTGCCCCCTGCTGCCTGCTTTTATCTGTTGAGAAAGAAACAGTCATATCTCACTAATCCCCTTCCCTTTGCAGGCTCCCCTTCTCAGCGCTGGCTCTTATGTTATCTCTGCTCCTAAGTTTGTTATCTATGTAACTTTATTTCTCTCCCTCTGGCTCTCTGATCCTAGAGCTCCAACTGCCCAGTGGATTTTATTCATCTCATCTTCACTTTTTTATCTATTAACTCAGTTTTGTCTTTTAGATTTAGCAGGTATTCTGTGAGTTATGTTGTATTTGTGTCTGCTAATAATTCTTTTTTTGTAATTTTAGCAAAATATAGCTTTAATATTATCTTGAAGGTGGGGGGGGGGGGGGCTGTCAGGTAGTCTGTACGGGCCCCACAATTTCTATCTGCAGCCCTGCTTGTTACTAATTTAAAAGGGGAAAATTATCTGGGAACGTTTACAACCACTTTAAGCCTCAGATTATTTATATTCTGTGAGTGAATTACTTTGTGTCATTAAAAGGCAATGGTTGTTTGTAAATAGATAGCACTATTTTTCCTATTCTTTATATACTTTTTATGGCCTTTGCTATGAATTGTGGAGGGGACCTGTCAGTGGAAAGAACTCAATCTGCCAGAGAGTTTAAGCCATTCCCAGCTTTTAAAGGGGAAATGGGTGCTGCATGGCATTTCATTATTCATAGGTCTGTTTTATTCAAAGGTCTGTTTTATAAGGTGAGAACCCATTTTTGTGCCTCTGATGGTGGTTGGAATTTGTGTACATGCACACAGGAAAGTTAGTGATCTGCAGTTTGGAATTATTTCACTGACTTTATCATGGACTTCTTATTGCAGAATTTTTTTGTTTATGCCCTTTATTTTCACTTTTTTTCACTAATTTTAGATCATGCTTTACACATGAATTTGGTATTATTATTGCACTTTATTACTTTTTTTATTATATAATCTCCAAAACCTCTGAGCTTGTAATACCAGATAATTCAGAAACTAATAGCTATTACACATCAATTCTAAAAAAGTTGGGATGCTATGTAAAATCTACATAAAAAGAGATGCAATGAATTGCAAATCTCATAAACCCATATTTTATTCACAATAGGAAAAAGAAAACATATCAAATGATGATATGAGAAAATATGCCATTTAAAAAAATAAATAAATAAAAATAAGGCAGCAACACATCTCAAAAAAGCTGGCAAAGTAAGCGGTACTAACAAGGAACAGCTGGAAGAACATTTTGCAACTATTTGGGTTAATTGGCAACAGGTTATTAACATCATAGTGTGTAATAAGAGCATCTTAGAGAGTCAGAGTGTCTCAGAAGTAAAGATTGACAGAGGTTCACCATAGGAATGTATATGGAGGAATAATGTTCCTCCATGTAAAATTACAATGACTTTAAACAATATGAGACTAAAGCAGGCATACTGTATCTCACAAAGTAGCTGTATTGCTTAGTAGTGTTGCTAACCCATTAATCTTCTGGAGCATGAGATATCTACTGGCTGCTAGCCACTCCACTCCTAAAGATCACACATGTACAGTCCAACACTTGGCTGCCAACGTTAAGCTCTGTTCGTACTTATTTTCATCAATGGACTTTGTCAAGGGGATGTCAAACACTGCAGCCACAAACCTTATATAACAGGACCCGATACCTGCACAGTTAGCTCCTCAGGGAGCAGATACAATAGATACAAAGATACAAAAATGGTCATCCACATTAGAATGATATGTACATAAAAGGTAAATAATCAGAGCTTCAGAAAAATGTTGACATTAACTAAATGCTGCTGTTTTGATCTACCTCCTCTGACCTGTAAGTGCCTCTATACTAGTTTTGGATTTGTATGGATTTCTTTGTGGATGAGCACCTGGGCATTTATCTCAGAGTGCCGTGGTTACCCCTTGGACTGTTTTATATATACAGTATATACTGGGTATATACAGTGTTATATATATCTATATCTATATCTATATATATATATATATATATATATATAGTAGAGGTTTATGAACTTTGTCCAGTTGTAATTAGGTGGCATTATTAATTATATGGATGAGATCAATGACCTTAGGGTTCATTATTGTATTTAATGATTATGTAGTCCTGTTTTTACATTTTCCACATGAACCTTTAAGTTTTTTTTTTTATTATTTATCAACTGGCTTTTTATGTGTGTTTTATATATATGCTAGTGTGAGAGTTTTTATATGTTTTGAATGGATTGGGGCATGGCATTTATTATTTATGCGTATTATGGTACTAGGTTTTAGATTTTAGGGGCAGAGTAAGGGTAAAGGGGCCCAAGATCAGACTTTTATGTTGTATTGTGGATAGTGTTTCAGTTTATGTATCATTGTAATGTTGGTGGGCTTTTTTAAGTCTCATTTGTCCCTTCATATCTAGTTTTTATTGTGTCCGGTCCCTGGTGAGCAATCTGTGCAGGGATCAGGTCCTGTAATAAAAGATTTGCAGCTGCAGTGTTTAGCATTTCCTTGACAAAATTCATTGATGATCGTTTCAGACTATACCTGTGTAAGCTTTAGCAGCAGGATACCCGGAGCCCGGCAGATCTCTTATACTCCAGCAGATTTCTTGTTTAGCCACACGCTGCAATAGAGTTCCTTTGTGAGTCATGCCTGATTTGTTCCTATATTGCATGAGTATGTTTTTAGTGTTTTAATAACATTTGGTTTACAGTATCTCATAATATGAGTATTGTTTTGTGGTTTAAATCTAGCTATCCATTCATAGGTTTTGTGAGTCTGTTGAGAGAAAAGTTATTGGAGGATTGCCTCTTCAGGCTCTTATCAGCTTGTGTCACCAGGCTAAGGTGACACAAGCTGTGTTTGCCTAATCTGTAACATGATAGGCATTTACTTTTGGTAAAGGGCAAATCTACTTTTGTGGGGAAAAAATAGCAAAGGGGGAAAAAAAAAATAAAATAGCATATAGAATTGTGACCTAAGTCATGTTGTAATTAAATGTTATTAAAAATTACCTTTTTTTTTTTAATCTTCAGCTGCTGTAATCTTTTGCAAAAAGCAATGCAATATGGCTACCTGGAGGTGTTCTGTACACAGAATGTGTACAGAACGCCCCCCATAAACTTAATTTCCAGCTTGTGTGATTGGCTTACTAATTTTACCAGAAGTCTGAAGATATACAAATCAGATATCAGGCATTTCCTGCAACAAAAAAATTACTTTTTGGGAGAAACCCCCAATAGGAGATTACATCTAAAGGGATGCAGACCCTGCAATTTTCCTAATTAGAGTCCTGCAGGTGCAGCAGCTGGTTGATAGATAAAAAAAAACTTCCATTAGATTTATTTACCATATGGGCACGGAGGAACACACAGGGATTTTTTTTTAGAATAACAAAAGGTAGAAATCTGCAACAAGGTTTGTTAAAATCCTTGTAATGTACATAGATTACCTTGAGGGGAAGTTTTTTTCCTCAACAAAAGTGGAGCTGCTGTTAAAGTGTGGGGATGGGAGCACTTCTGGAGATCAAATTGTCTCAATTGAAGAGCCACTGGGTGTTGCTTAGGATTGAAAACAAACTTTTTTGAAAACTTGTTTCTCACCTTTACACGATTTAATTGGAACTTTTGCATATGCCTTGTTTTTGTTTTATAGACACATTATTTAGATTTTATGACAAGTGATTTTTATATTTCATATATTTGCTGTTTAGATAATTCAACATAATTTCTCACTGTACATTTGTGGTAGATTCCTATGTGAACTGTATTTTCAATGGTTATAACACTGTACCTGTTGAAGATTGTGGGTTTCCACTGTACTCATACATTTGCACACTCATACACACAATTGTTGCCTGATCTGACCAAGAATTGTGCAACTGATCACTGATCATTGTTTTTTTATTTTAGAACTTGTTGAATTCTGTTGATAGTCTGCATATTGGGAAACTCCAGCAAACAAATTATGAAAAATAAGACAATTAACATTCAACCAGTTCAGCAGGAGCCAAACATCATATATACTGTAGGAGGGTTTTCTGCTGTGAAGGTTGTAAAGGATATGGGGGTGCAAGCTCTTCAATGGATTGTAAATGGGAACTCCAAGCAATACTCAAGAATAAAAATGCATGGTGTCCCCCCAGAAATCAGCACCACACTCTTATCTGAGCATGCAGCCTGGCAGGCTAGGAAAGGGGGGGGGGGTGAAACCCCCAACAATACCAAGCCACATGCCCTCAACATGGGGGGGAGCTTTGCCTAGTATGGGCTCCCTTGGCTAAGCACCCTCTCTCCCTGTTGATGAACACAATGGCCTCCGACCTGCAACCTTGGCTTGGTGGTTGTGGGGGTCTGCGAGCAGGGGGCTTATTGGAATTTGGAAGCCCTCTTTAACAATAAATGCCCACCCAGATACCATCCCTCGACCTCGTAAGAGGTTTCATAATACCCTTACTAACAAAAAAGTAAATCTGGATACACACTATACAATTTTCTTTGTTTTTTTTCCTTTAGATTTACCAAAACCATATAATATGAGGTCAAAGCTAAATACTTTTAATTTGTATCGAATCAGGCAGGCCATTGCACTACATAGTTGAAGGTAAATCTAAAGGAAATTGAACGACAAAAGCTGTATAGTGTGTGTCCAGCTTAAGTAAAATATAAATAAAAACACACATTAAAGTCCTTTTGGTTAGAAAAAAAAAAAAAAAGTCCCATCATGTAAATCAATTGTTAATCACGTTGTCCAGTGATGCAGATCCATGTTAATCATGATGCATGCTTCTAGCTGACCACCAATGTAGCCAATACTAATGATGGTTCACCAGTAAATGACAGCTCCAGCAGATGACAGCTAAAAATAAATAAATGGGTGGGGTCTCTTGGGTGATGTAATCGACCAAACATAAACATAACCATATTTGATCAATGACATCAGAAGGATTTCCTATGATGTCATTGACCAAATGTGGTCATGCCCAAATTTGGTATATTTGGGCAGACATCACATTTTTTTTTATTTTTTTTCTTATTTATTACCTAACCAGATATAAATTATGAAGGGAACCCCACACCATTTTGTGGGGGTTCCCAGTTAACATCTCCAATATAGCCAGAATCAAGGATAAGGATCTGGTACAGATGAAGGGAATCCCTGGCCACTTTGTGGCTGAAGGGTAAAGTGGCTGAAGCTGTCATTTACTGGCATTTCAAACAGGATTTTTAATTTGTCTATGTCATTTTTGCTGTAGTAGGGTTGTATACTTTGTACAGATGCACTACTTTACAAGCAGGTTAAGGACATCCCCCAGGCATGTTATTTTAGACCCCATTCACACCTTAGCAATTTTCTGCTTGAAGCTTGTAGCTCTAAAACGCTCAACAAACAAAATCACATTCTTTTCAATGGCCCCTGTTCACATCTGAGCCCTTTATCACTTGTAGTAAAATGCTTGTCACTCAAAAAGGTAAATTAGCTTATTTTAGGCAGATTGGAGGCAGATGTTTTTCTTTGGTACTTGTACAGTAGCAGCAAACAGTTTTTGGGAAACCAGAAATGAACTCCGGATGCAGACTCCAGGAAAACAAACTTTTTAATTAGCTAGCAAAGAAGACTTACCATGTCTCAAGCCAGGTTGCCAAGTGCCAAAAAAGGCATATACATCACGTATATATCAGCAGTTGTGTCACAGATACATAGTTACATAGTAGGTGAGGTTGAATAAAGACAATAGTCCATCCAGTTCAACCTGTGTAGGCATGTGTGGCTGTAATCATCTCCCATACCCCTGAATGTTCTGATCCTTGAGATGTAAGTCTAAGAGTCTTTTGAAAGCCACCATACTACCCGCAGAAACCACCTCTTGTGGTAGAGAATTCCACAATCTTGTTGCCCTAACAGTAAAGAACCCCCCGCGTTGCCTGAGGTTAAAACGCTTCTCCTCTAATCGCATTGTATGCCCTCGAGTCCTCATGCAATCCCTTCGAATGAACAGCTTTTTTTCTAAGCTGGGATCCCCATTAAGATATTTATAAATTGCTATCATGTCCCCCCTCAGACGTCTCTTCTCCAGGGAGAATAAATCGAGCGATTGTAGACGCTCTTCATAGTCAAGGTCCTCCAATCCCCTAATTAGTTTAGTTGCCCTTCTCTGGACTCTCTCCAGCTCCAACACATCCCTCCTGAGGACTGGCGACCAGAACTGGATGGAATACTCCAGATGCGGTCGGACCAGAGTTTTATAAAGTGGAAGGATTATAGTCTTATCTCTGGAATGCATCCCTTTCTTTATGCATGCTAATATTCTGTTGGCTTTGGAAGCTGCCGCTTGACATTGCATGCTGTTTCCTAATCTATCATCAACCAATACTCCCAGATCCTTCTCCATTTTTGATTCCCCCAAGGGCTCCCCTCCTAACGTGTATTGTGATTTTATGTTTTTAGTCCCCAAGTGCAAAACCTTACACTTCTCCACGTTAAACCTCATTTGCCATGTCGTTGCCCACTCTGTTATTTTGTCCAGGTCATTCTGCAGGATATCTGCTTCATGTTGTGAAGTTATTGCCCTGCCCAATTTTGTGTCATCTGCAAAAACTGATATCGAACTACTGATCCCGACCTCAATGTTGTTTATGAATAAATTGAACAAGGTTGGTCCCAGGACTGAGCCTTGGGGGACCCCGCTTACCACCTCAGACCAGTCTGAGTATGCGCTGTTTATTACTACCCTTTGGACCCGCCTTTTTAGCCAGTTCCGTATCCAAGAGCAAACCCTGCTATCGATACCTGCAGACCTTATTTTATAAATTAAGCGCTTGTGGGGAACTGTATCAAACGCCTTAGCGAAATCCAAGTACACCACATCCACTGGTCTCCCCCTATCTAGCTCACAGCTCACCTCCTCGTAGAATGTAAGGAGATTGGTTTGACAAGAACGCCCATTTGTAAACCCGTGCTGATTACTGCTGATGATGTTGTTGTCCTTAGCAAACTCTACAATATAGTCCCTTATCATCCCCTCCAGAAGTTTACATACTACTGATGTCAAACTGACAGGCCTATAATTTCCCGGGATATGCCTCTGGCCCTTTTTGAATATTGGAATCACGTTAGCTTTCTTCCAATCCCCTGGTACATCTCCTGTCCTAATACTGTCAGCAAAGATCAGGAACAGTGGTCTCGATATAACTTTACTGAGTTCCTTGAGTACTCTCGGATGTATGCCATCCGGTCCTGGTGATTTGTTTGTGTTAAGTTTATCCAGCCTTTCCCAGATTTCCCCCTCTGTTAGCCATGGTGGCAAGTCCTGTTTATTACTACTAACCATACAGTCATGGTCAGTGTACCCCTCCTTTTCCTGTGTAAAGACTGACGAGAAAAAAGCATTTAGCACGGTTGCTTTTTCAGTGTCCTCTGTAACCATCCTCCCATCATTGTTAATTATGTGTGCAATATGCTCTGCCTTAGTTTTTTTGCTGTTGATATATTTAAAGAATTTCTTTGGGTTTTTTTTACTATCCTCCGCTATTTGTCTCTCAAAGTTGATTTTAGCCATCTTGATTTCTTGTTTACTTTTCTTATTTGCCTCCTTGTATTGCTCGAAAGCCGATACTGTGCCCTCTGATTTATACTTCTTGAAGGCCAATTTTTTCCCCCTAATAAGTTTTATGACGCTACAGTTTAGCCAGCCAGGTTTGGCTTTGTCTCTTCTAAATTTATTTCCCATAGGAATGCACTGCAAGATGCCTTTGCCTAATATGTTCCTAAAGCATTCCCATTTTTCCTCTGTGGTCAGGGATCCCAGGGTTTGGTCCCAGTTTACCTTTTCCATCATTGAGTACAATTTTGGAAAGTTTGCCCTTCTGAAGTTTAGGGTTCTTATGTTCCCCACTTGTCTTGTTATGTTGTTATTTACACTAAATGTGATCCTGGACTCCTACCTCCGAGATTATGTCTGGGTCATTAGTGAGCAATAGATCCAGGACTGCGTTTTCTCTGGTGGGGGAATCCACCAACTGTGACATGTAATTATCCAGTAAGGTTTCCGTGAATAGGCGGGCCTTCTGTGAGTGTGCAGTCCCCTCTTCCCAGTCAATGTCGGGGTAATTGAAGTCCCCCAATACGATGACTGATCCCAATTTTGCCACTTTACCCATTAGTGCTAAAAATTCCAGCTCTACCTCCTCCCCTTGGTTAGGTGGCCTATAGCAAACCCCCACAATTACTTTCCCCTTTTCTCCTTCCCTATGGAGTTCAACCCACACAGATTCTAAATCCATGCTCATCCCATCCGTAATGTCACTCCTTTCTGTCACCTTTATATTGTTCTTGACATAGAGACATACCCCTCCCCCTCTTTTTCCTACCCTGTCCTTCCGGTACACCGAATACCCTTGGATATTGGCCAGCCAGTCATGTGAGGGGTCGAACCAAGTCTCTGTTATTCCCACAAGGTCTATGTCCTCCTCATGTACTAACATTTCCAACTCATCCATTTTATTAGCTAGGCTCCTGGCATTAGCATATACCCCTCTTAGTTTTAAGGAAGTTAAGCGCAATTGGCGGTTATGTTTATTCCTGTTTGGTCTGAGGTTCTCCCGCACAGACCTGCCAATTGACCTTGTGGACCTACTGTCGCTGCTGACACTACAGCTGCCTTCAGTCCTCTGCTTCCTCCTGACTGACTCTACTTCTGAGCCCTCCCCCCCGTCTCCTAGTTTAAAAGCCCCTCCAACTTGGTGGCCATCTTTCTCCCCAAAAGAGCTGTACCGTCCC
Source organism: Pelophylax lessonae (assembly GCF_965119305.1). Taxonomy (NCBI): domain Eukaryota; kingdom Metazoa; phylum Chordata; class Amphibia; order Anura; family Ranidae; genus Pelophylax; species Pelophylax lessonae. Next base: position 342,481,542 of record NC_138770.1, read on the forward strand.
CATTAAGGTGCAGCCCATCCTTACTAAAGAGCCGGTAGCCGACTGAGAAGTCAGCCCAGTTCTCCAGGAACCCAAACCCCTCCTTCCTACACCAATTCCTCAGCCACTTGTTAAGTTCCCTAATCTCCTTCTGCCTCTCTTGTGTGGCTCGAGGTACAGGCAGTATTTCAGAGAAAACCACCTTGGAGGTCCTTTTCCTCAATCTATTACCTAAGTCCCTGAAATCGTTCTTAAGGATCCTCCACCTACCTTTAACTTTGTCATTAGTGCCCACATGCACCATGACCGCTGGGTCATCCCCAGCCCCCCCCATCAATCTGTCTGCCAGATCTGCGATGTGCCGAACTCGGGCGCCCGGTAAACAGCAAACTGTTCGGTTCACGAGATCTTTTTTACAGATTTCCCTCTCTGTCCTCTTGATAATTGAGTCCCCCACTACCACAACCTTTCTAACCTTTCCTGAGTTACGGCCCCCCTTCTTCCTGGAGCCGTCCCTCCCCTGGCAGCTGGGGGAGGGTGCATGCTCCAGCTCTGCCACCCCTGAGCTGATATCCCCCTCAACCTGCAACTCGACAGATTTGTTAGGGTGTACCAACTCAGGATTGGCCTCCCTGGCTCTCCTCCCTCTACCCTTCCTAACAGTCACCCAGCTGCGTACCTCTGCTTCTTGCGTCTCCTCTGTTCCTCCCTCCTCTATGCTGGCCCCTACCAGCGCCTGATAGGTAATGTCCAAGCTCCTTTCCAGGTTGTTGATGCCACGCAGTGTTGCCACTGTGTTCTGTAGGTCCAGGATCTGGTCTACCAGAGCAACAAGTTGCTCACATCTTGCACAGCAGTATTCGCCCTCGAATGGTTCATCAAGGAACGCATACATGCAGCAAGAAGTGCACTGAGTGGCATCCGCAATCCTGTCGGACATTATTACCCACTACTCTATGGGGATATATTAACGAACTGCTCTTCCTAACCTACACTACCTCTAACTTCCCTGGTACTGAACCTGGGGTACTCACCAGTCGCTAATATACTAACCAGTCGCTAAGATACTCACCAGTCGCAAAGATCCAACAGACGCAAGATACTCACCAGTCGCAAAGATCCAACAGACGCAAAGATACTCACCAGTCGCAACGATACTCACCAGTCGCAACGATACTCACTAACCGCAACGATACTCACCAGTCGCAAAGATCCAACAGACACAAGATACTCACCAGTCGCAAAGATACTCACCAGTCGCAAAGATGCTCACTAGTCGCTAAGATACTCACCAGTCTCTAAAATACTCACGGTCGATCAGTCAAGAGCGCCGTCGGTCGGTCGCAGAACAGTCTTGTCGGTCGCAGAGCGGTCTTGTCGGTCGCAGAGCGGTCTTGTTGGTCGCAGAGCGGTCTTGTCGGTCGCAGAGCGGTCTTGTCGGTCGCAGAACGGTCTTGTCAGTCGCAGAACGGTCTTGTCAGTCGCAGAACGGTCTTGTCAGTCGCAGAACAGTCTTGTCAGTCGCAGAACGGTCTTGTCAGTCGCAGAACGGTCTTGTCAGTCGCAGAACAGTCTTGTCAGTCGCAGAACAGTCTTGTCAGTCGCAGAACAGTCTTGTCAGTCGCAGAACAGTCTTGTCAGTCGCAGAACAGTCTTGTCAGTCGCAGAACAGTCTTGTCAGTCGCAGAACAGTCTTGTCAGTCGTAGAACAGTCTTGTCAGTCGCAGAACAGTCTTGTCAGTCGCAGAACAGTCTTGTCAGTCGCAGAACAGTCTTGTCAGTCGCAGAACAGTCTTGTCAGTCGTTGACGGTCGCAAGCAAGGTCAGTCAGTCACAGATCCCTATGGTCAGTCAGTCACAGATCCCTATGGTCAGTCAGTCACAGGATGGTCTGTCAGTCCGTCAGTCACAGGTCCCCAAAGCACGTCACACAGCTGCAGGGAGATACTCACCAGTCGCCGCTGCTCCTCCTCCCCTGCTTCCGTGAACCTCCCTCCTCAATACTGTGTGGTGTCCGTTCACCGCCGCAGCCGCCGCTCCGCCGTCTACGGCCGCGGCTTCCAGTCCCGGTCCTTCACGTCCCGGTCCCGCTCTCTGTTCCGGTCTCTCTGTCCCCTGTCCCCTGCACTCGCGCCGGCTTCTGGTGACCTAGTGCGGCTCCCCCGCACGTGTCACCCGGCTCTCCTCCACGCTCTCCTCTACACACACTCCTCCGGCTGCTCGCTGCTGCTTGCTCCTCCCACTTCCGGCTTTGTAGGCTGTTGTAGGCTTTACATATTTTTCTTTATCACCTAGTCTAGCAAGCAAAATATATTTTTCTGCAGTTGTTTCCTGTAACGTCTAGTTTAGAGCAGTTGACATTTGCGGTATCACACTTGTCTGTATTCTCTTTAGTTCTTTGCCTAACAGGAAGACAAAAGGGAGACAGGGTGGTATAAGCTGCACTTGTTGTTTTTGTTCTTGTAGTTCTACTGGGGTTTGTCAGAAACAAATTCGTCAGAATCAACCATTTTGCCTTTGCTAACTATCCGCCATTTTAGAAGGTTTTCCAGCTGATGCCACAGTACCACACAACAATGCTCAGCCTTCCATGTCATTCGTTTGACAACCCCTTGCCTATCAGCCCCTAAAATGGCCAGAACTGATTTTAAACATTTGGTTCCCATTGACTTCAATGTGGTTTAGATTCTTTACTCAGACTCTACCAAACCCAAGTAGTTCAGCTCATCTCTATTCAATAGGTATTACATTTCCAAATATATTTTTACAAGACACTATACTTAGTTCACACATGTAGTGATGTGAGGGCAATTAGAGCAGTATTTTGAAGTAAAATGCTTACACACAAAATAGGCTCATTAATATTTTACAAAGAAATTGCTCTAAGCACAATGAGAGTTTCTGTGGGAAAAAGTGTGACACAATTAACTAATAATTCTCTTAGAACAGGGTGTTCAACTCCTAGTGGGTGCCCTAGGGAATTTCATCTGTTAAAAGTTAAGTATGTATTAATTTGCTGTTATGTTCCCTTCAGTGTGTTTTTCAAGCTCCCCTGGTAATCTTTGCCAATTAATGCATAAAGTTTTATTTAATCAAAAATATACTCTCTAGTTATGTTTGAATTTTTTCATATTGCAGAAATTACATTTTTTTCTCTAAAGGATATAAAAAAAAAACCTCAGTAAAGTTCAGAAGACATTATTCCAACTTCCCTCTAGATGGTACAGAGGACCTTCTACCCTCCATAAAACCTTCCCACAATGTTCCCCTCTATGCTGAAGATGCCACCTCATACTAGTACTCTATATACACACTATTTTAGTCTAGAAGCGTTCCTAGTTGCGTTTTTGGGAGCGATTTGCTAGCAGAAATAAAAGCGGAAAGCTCCTAACTGCTGCTAACGGCTGCTAAAAGCTGGCATAAAAATGCTAATATGAGCAATTTTCATCCAGTGTTTTTCTGGCATTGTTTTAGCTTTTAGTGTGCATGGAGCCTTAAACATATTCTGGGAGTGTTCTTTTTAAAAACCTAACTAGAATGAAATAATCTCCAGTGATATTCAAACTTACTGACATTACCCTAAACAATAAACTTGTGGTTGTCCTCCTCTATCTGACCCTTATATATAAAAAAAAAAAAAAATGCAAATGCTTTTAATTTGCTTGATTAAAATGGCAAGGGTGTGTATTCTTTTACAATGAAAATCATCTAATAAGTAAGCACACCTGTGTTATATCATTTTCTTTACTTAAACCAGCTGTAGTCACCTTTGACTATGATATGCATTTTCATGCCCTAATTCGTGGTATTGTATTTTCATGTTTTGTGTGTCGCAACAATGTACCCTTACCATCTTTTTCAAATAGGACCATGCCTTTGTTAACTGTTCTAAACTAAATTTTTTTTTTAAATGCTAAAAGTGTAATTTACGAGTCCTGTGACAAGACAAAGCGATGCTAAACAGAAGAGAAATTGATTTGTGACAAGATCACAACCTAAGTCATACATTTCCCATTTGGCTGCTTTAAAGTTGCACTTGTGGCCAAGTGAAACCTGACCCTGAATTTTTTTAATTCTGCTGTTTTGCCTCGTACACACGATCAAATATTTGGATGACTTATCGTTCAAATTTTGTAGCATGATACTAGTATCGAATTCAACAATGCGTGCTAAACGTGTGTATATATGTGTATATATATATATATATTTTTTTTTTTTTTTGTGTGTGATTCTGGAAAAGCTTCCTGGTTGCAAATCTGCATATCAGATGGGGCAAAACAAAAACAATGGCAGCCAAGCTTTTTCAGGGTTATTTAGTGTTTCTGATTATGCGTGGTCTTTGACTGTCGATTTTTAGCGGACGCATACTGTACTGAATAAAGAATTGTCGTTTGCTAGGCTATCATACGACAAATGTTGTCCCTTCAGATTTTGTTGGATGAAATTTCATGATCGGCTGTCGAAAGCTGTGTACTAACGCTCAGATTATCGTGTGATCAGTTCGAAAGCAATTTTTTTCGTATGATTATCTGATCGTGTGTACGAGGCATTAGAGCGGTTCTTTTTAGTGTTGAAATCTATCTTATCATTAATATTAAATCTGTCTTTGAACTTTGCAAATTGTCACACTTGACTGCCAAGGAACACAATCACACAGGTCTGTAAATCTGTCGCAGAGACTTTGATGGAGAAATTTCAGCCTGTATTGTGACTAATCGTGTTGCTAATTTGCTTGACAAATTTTCCTTTGTGCATTAGCATATATTATTATTGTATTAATATTATCATTTATGTTGTTGCTGCTGTTGTTGGAACATATTATTATGCTGGATTTTTAGAAGGGTTATTTAACTTTTAAAAAAATATTTTTCATAAATAACATTTTTTGATTATTTCATTGCTTCCTCCTCAAACCAGGATTTGTGAAGATGAAAGTTTAGAATACACATGTCCCAGCCAATTTTTTTCAATGTTCACCTAGCAAACCAATCCTTTTAGCTATTGCCTAATACTGCTGATCACAAGTTACCAATTAACTTTCTGGATATAAAGGCAAAATTCACTTTTTGTAAAACAAATAAATAAATGTACATGATTTTGCATATTAAAAAGTGTGCATTTATTATTACCATGGAGCAAAACATTGCACCTGTGATCAGTAAATCACTAGTTCAAAGTCATGCTCCTGCAAACACTCAATACAGTTGTCTGCCTGTACCTCCCATACAGGCAGACAGTTACTGAAGAGTAATAAGAATCAATGAACTATAAGGGCACTCTCCAGCACCCTCACAGTTCTTTTGGAACTACAAGCAGTTTACCATGGTAGCAGATGGGACTTGTAGTTCATTAATTCACAGAAAACTGTGAATGAATGACTCAGCTGTGTAGGAAGAGCCCTGCACAGCCTCTCTGTTTTTAAATTGGGACAGTAGGTTTAGGGAGAGCATCCCCTGCCCATTGACACTGAGGGGAAGATCGGTAAAGGGAGGGGATGGGACCGCTGCATTAGTTAAAGTCTAGACACCCCCTGAATATGGGTGTAACATGTTACTAAAGGTGAACTTATCCTTTAATTAAGTGACATGGGAAATGGCCAAATGGGTGTGCCATGCCATTAATGGTATAATTTTCTATATTTGACTGTATACGATTGGAGAAATAGGGCTCAGCATACTGTAGTGTAAAGTAAGGAAAGTTCTTGCGCTCAGCTCCAAACTAGATGATATAGAGGACTGCTGTAACTCATGCAACCCAGACACTGTGCTAATAACTAATCTAAATTTAAAAAAAAAGTGAATGAGTGCAATAAAACTTATATGAAATCGTAGGTATATGCAAAATAAGCAGTGCAAATAAGCAATGATTAAATAAAATCCAAAAGCTATACACATTAATAAAATACAGTAACTCCTAATGATATAAAGTCCACCACAAAAGTCCCCTGATATAATACAAGGTCCTTGTGCAATTAATAGTGAATAAAGTGCTCAGTACTGCAAAAATTGTATATGACAGTGCTTCAGTGCTCAAATGTGCCCCTTTGAAAGAAAAAAGGGGGCAGCTTACCAAAAAGAATTGATCCCAAATTACAGAGCTCAAGATGGCACAAACTCCATCTTGAGGCAAGAAGCTCCCACTGACAACAAATTCCCGATGGTGTGTTTTATCGGCAGACTGCAATGGACTGTGATAACTAGCCCTTTTGATTTTTAGAAAGTACATTTCCGCATCAGCATGTATGAGATATAAGCAGGGAAAAACCTCATAGTGCAATATAGCCAAAATATCTTTATAAAAAAAAGAGCTGCACTTACATTAAGGCAGTGTTTAGAAGGCATCAATGTAAACAATGCTGGCTGTGGTGTCACCCAACTCGCCTGCATGTGATGACATCAAATAAACAAACAGACTTTTATGGCACACTCTAGGTAGGACTATAACAATTATAACCATATAGGTATGAGGCAGTCTTAATGAGTCCATAAGATATATAGAAGTCCATAAAATGTAAAAAGATTGCTGTCCTTAGTGGCTGCCAGCTTGAAATTGAGCTAGGAGGGACTCTGGAACATAGGAGGCAAAGAGCAGCACCATCTTAGTGTAGCAGTAAAATATTTAATCTTAAAATGTAAGGATATCACTCAAAGTGGGTAAAAGCCAGCATTAAACAGTGTGTGGATCATCAGCTCTGCTCCAGGAGAAGTGCTGTGTGTCAAGTCTGTAGGGGTTGCCTCGGGTCAGTCGCGCTGGTGGCTCCCAGTGCTTCCTAGAGACTCGGCAGTGCTCTCAGAGACTGATGAAGGAGCACGCATGCTCCGAATGTGCACCACGCCTACTGACCCAGCACCCTGAAGTGATGTCACCTGCGCTCTCAAATTCCTCCAAGCGCTGCCAAGTCTCTAGGGAGCGCTGGGAGCCACCAGCGCGGTTGGATACGAGACAACCCTTACAGCCTTGATGCACAGCACTTCTGGGGCAGAGCAGATGATCCACTCACTGTTTAATGCTGGCCTTCACATACTTTTGTGAGTGTTATTCTTACAAAAAATTTTATATTTTACTACTTAGATGGCGCTGCTCTGTCTCCTTCTATGCGATGACATCACACACATACACTCCCCTAAAAGCATTTCCCCAAAACTGGCTTCCTCTGTGATTGGAGGCCCACACATGGTTAATAAGATGGCACATCGATCCCAAAGAGTAAATCATTTTTCTAAAGCAGTTTTTGGACAATTTCAATGCATGTTTTGGCCTGTTCTTCCCACCACTAAGCTGATCTAACCCTCCTCCTAAGCTGATCTATACCTATTTCTGGTAACCTGCCGAGATGGCAAAAGTGCATTGATTAGGTAATTCAAACAGTTAATTAATCAATCAGTTAATGAAGTGCCACAATCTTTTGGGTGTACCTAACCCTCTTTATAACAAGTGAATATGGACTAAATGAATTCAATGATCAGCAAAATGAAGGGTGGAGAACAACACTTTGGAAAAGTGAAGTAAAAAGGAGTCCAATCAACACCTTTGAAATATAAATAAATAAATAAAATAAATATATATATATATATGTTTTTAAACTATGCCTTCCATACAGTCCATATTACCTGTACTATACATCCTGTGGTCCTGTTCCCTTTTCCAAGTTACTGCCACATATTAAATGAATAGTCTCTCTGTTTTGTGCTCTCTCTTTCTGTCTTCTAGCCTTGTGCATGATCGCAGTGTTTTCTCCTCCAGCCATGTTTGTGTTATCTGTTACAGGCTTTCTCACCCCATCTTTTCCCTTTTTCTAGAATCTTACAGCTAACTTCTATGAATGCCTCTGCTTGTAAATCATGGTGCAGAACATCACAGCAGAGGCCACATGCATTGTAGTTGTGTGATCTAGAAAGAAGAAAAGAGGTGAAGGAGGAGATCCATAATATACATAACAGTGTAAACATGGCCAAAGGGTTGTTACTGCAGTGAGTGGAAAGACTGGCAGCAGGGATGGAGCTAAGCTCAAATGCACATCAGAAAAACAAACTGCATAAGTCATGGAAGCTTTTTGGCTGAAGTATCTGACCACGGTTAATACATGTGAATGATGTACACATGATACATGAGCATCAATTACATAAAAAGGAGACCTATAATGTAAACAAGCTATAGAACACCATGTAAAATATAGGTGTACAACATACTTTTTTCAATAATGTATGTCACATCAAATGAAATATTCATTTCGTTCACATCTTACAAAGATAAATTATGATTACATTTACAAAAAATAAGAAAAAAGAAAAGAAAAATACTGAGCTCCTACCAAGCAGTATTGATTGAAAGTTCTATGAAAACGTGGTTGTTATTATTATGGATTGGACCTTGCACTTGTGTGATTGGCTATGTATGTTCCTGCTTATGTGATTGGCTCACTGATTTTCCCAGAAATCTGCACAAAGATACAGACAAAGTCAGATTTTAGGTATCCTCTGTGACAAAAATGTCATTTTGGATAGATACTCCCAAAGGGATTGTCACATCTAAAGCGATTCAGACCCTGCAGTTTCCTCATTAGAACACTGCAAGAGCATCAGCTAAATAATAATGAAAAATAATTTCCTTTCAGATTCACTATGCAGACAACAACCAGCTTTTTTTTTCAAAGCAGAAACAAGTAGGACTCTGCAACACAGTTTGTTAAAAACCTTACAATGTTCTCCAATCACGCAATCACGCAGAGGGGAATGTTTTTTTTAACCCAGCAAAAGTGGAGTTAATTTTTAAGTCTTAATTTTTTAACTCAATGTTGTCTTTGTCATTACAGTATGCCCTGCTCTTAGAACCGATGGACTTGAGAATAGACAAGGATACAGGGAAAGGCTGGAATTTTCAGGTATGTAATAATACTGATTCTGATTGTCCTCTGTCTGGAAAACTAACTTTACCCAGTCACGGCGTAAACGTTCTTCGAACATCCAAATTTTGTCCAAATAACACACTGTAATTTTTGAAAAAAAAAAAACTGAAAAAGTAGCACAAACTGCTTAAATATTCTGATTTTATTCATCTTTCCAACATACACCAATTTACTGATGAGCAACTATTTGATTTATATAAGGACATAACTGAATTCATGCAAAATATTTATTATACTAAGTGTCAATTATTCAGACTCTCCTATTTTATTCAACAATAAATTGAGATAAAAATATGCCTAAAGTATACATCTAAAATGCAGTTTATTACTTTATTATGTTTTGTTTCAGTTTCCAGAATTAATGATCTCAGGAATGTATTTCTTTTTTTGCTTTAACTGATCACTTATTTTCTAAACATCTGGCTAATTGTTTAGTAAGAGTCTATTATATCTTTTCTTTTTGCGCTCTGTTGGCAATTATCCAACTATACCACACAAATTGTAGTGCATGTGGATGATAAATAAACACTATGTTTTTCTAGTTTATGTATTTTTAATATGAAATTTTATAGCTATTCTATAGCAATGAATATTAGCAACCCCTAACGTATGCAGATATTGCTGGCCAGTAAGATCCAGCAAAAAGCTCTCCTACACAGATTCACACAGGAAAGTTATATTTTGAGTCCTTTCCAGGTTTCCCTAAAAGTGATTGGCTGTTTTCTTTTTTTGTTTTGTTTCTATAGATTTTTATTAAAAAGATTTGCGACTTAAAATTATATGAGAAACCAATGTAAATATAATCATAGATACAAAAGAAATGAGAGGAAACAGGACCAAAATCCTTAGATGTTTGCTCTAGGTCATGGACTGTTTTTTAGTATGAACTAGTAAATTCATTTTGGACTCTCTTATCCTTTGGTCTGGCACTCCTTACATTGGTGCATGCTTTTTTTTCTAGTAACCTGCTTGGTTCCCTTGTCTAGCTCTCTGAGTATTTTTGCCCTCTCACTACTGTGTATGAGCTTCCATCAAAGTCCCAGTGTCTCCTTAATGCTTTTCTTTTTCTGGGTTTTTGTATTCTTTCAAATTATTGGCTCTTGTGACTCAGGGGCAAGGGGTATGCACTGCATTACAGGTTGCTCTTCATATCTAATGATAAACCTGAAAACTTTTCACCCAAAGGTTCCCCATTCACGAATGTCACAAATCTCAGGAATTTGCTGTAAACTTAGAGATGTGGTAAATTTCAACAAATCCTAGAAAAAACATTTTTTAATAAATTGTGGAATTTAGAGACAAATATAGATGTTAATTTTTTTCAAGATAACATACAAAAATGGGGATAAAGCCATGACAAGATTGGGTAAAGCCGTATACAAATTGTATAAAGCATAAGGAGCAAGTCAAACATAACCAATAAGCACGGAAGTAAAGGCCATGCACATGTGTTCTTGTGGGGAAGAACAACCCAAAAATATAGTGGCGTAGACACTATTAAGGAATATGAGAGAAGGGAGAGAAAAGAGAGAAAGGAGACGACCTGAGATATGGAAATGGATGCAGAGAGAGCATAAGAAGGTAAAAAATAAAGTCTTGAGTGACACACTGAAACTAAAAATAAAGGAAATAATAATGATACAAAAAAGAGCACAACAAGGGGACGAACAACTTGGCCACCACAGCTAGCATTACAACCTACATTAGAAGGGATCACTGATGGAACCTTGTTGCCTCCCAAGTAGGATATTTAGGATTGCACTGATACATGAATATTGTGGGGCAGTAGCATTTCCTTGAGGGTATCAGAGGTGAAAAATTTAGGCCAAACGTACCATTGTACTTTATATTTCTCAAAAGTATCATTATCTAACGCTAACATTTCCTCCATATGCATGATATCGTTCACCATAGAGACCCACAAGGGCAAAAAGAGGGTAGTATCCATCTTCCAATATAGTGGTATGATTTGTCTGGCTGCTGAGAGAAAAAAATGTAGTAAGCTCTTTCTGAGAAGCTACCGATCCCGGGAGCATGGAAAGAAGTGCTATCTCTGGAGAGGGGGTCAAGGACTCATCATAAATCTTGTTGTAGACCGCAAAAACTTGAGACAAAAAGGGCAAGATCCTACTATATTCCCACTAGATATGTATATACGTACCCTTCACAAAGCCACATCTCCAACAGGTGGCAGGAGTAGACAGGAACATTTTATGTAATAAGATTGGGTCCCTGTACCACCACAACAGTGGCTGAAAAATGTATTTTCTTGTGTATAACAGGAGATTGTGGATTTGTGGGTAAAATGGAATGAAGTCTGCCAATCAGCAGTCGGATGTTCCTTCCCCACATCCGTAGACCACATTCTTGTGTAAGGTGGGAGATCATTATGCAATAATGCCTGTAGTAGCTTATAAAGTTAAGAGCGTAGATGCCTGGGTGTCTAATGGAGACAGAATAACTGTTTATTCTCGGTTAGTGATCGATGGGTTTGGACAGAGGCGTGTAATTGCCTACAGAAGGAGAATAAATCTAGATAAGGTAAGCCAATCTCCGGGCCCTCCAGGAGTGATGGGAGCTCCCAACTGTTAGTGAACAAAAGAATGTGCCACTGACCAATTGACCAAGCCTAGCACAGAGGACCCCATACCCTGTGGAAACGTGGTATTATCGAATAATGAAGTGAGGGGGGTTGGGACTGAGGATAGGAGAGTTTTGAGGCCTCTCCTGTACCATAAATAGAGAACAGTAAATGTCAGTGGCGAGAAAGATTGGAATCAGGGAATAACATGTTGATACCCCCAAAGGAGGGCCCGCAGGTCGACAGGAGATAGCTCCTTCTCTACCATCATGGAAGCATTAGTGAAGGGGCGGGGAAATCATTCAAGCATGCATGCCAGCAGAGCAGCTTTATGGTAGTGTTCGTAGTTTGGTAAGCCAACCCCTCCCTGAAGTTTCGGGAAAGTAAGCAAATTATGTCGAACCCTCAAAAATCCCTGATTCCAAATAAAACGTATCGAAAGGAAATGAAGAGTCCAAAAGAAATGTATAGGAATGAATATAGGGACAGTCTGGAATAGGTAGAGCAATTTCAGATGAGAATCCATATTTAAAAAGTTTATATGATCTGTTTTGGACATATTTAATAAAAAGTGCCACAAATCTACAAAAATCATGTAATAGGGAGGGAAAAGATATATGTGGTTGTTGTATATACTGTATACTAACAAACGGTCACCATACAGGTAAAGTTTCTGGTGCAGAGAGGGGATCGGGATACCTACAATAGAATCATTCTGTCGTATGGCGTGTGCTAAGTGTTCTATAACAATAACCAAAAGTAAGGGGAAAAGTGGATGAAGTGCCCTTTACTAAAATGGACGAGGATTGTTGAGAATAGAGGGACATAAATTTAGTAACAAAGTCATTCGGAAGGGTCCTTACCTGGTTTGGGGATAATAGAAATGTTTTCGGTTAGCAGTCCTTTGGAAGGTAAGTGGGAGTCATCTATAAACGCCTTTGCTAGAAGTGGGGTGGGAAGTGGGCCGAATGTTTTGTAGAAACATGTCAAGAACCCATCTGGGCCAGGACTGGGTTTTAAGCCCTTGATGGCGATCAAGAATTTAGTCTCAGACAGAGGTTGGTCCAGATCTAAAGCATCCTGGGCGTCAACTGTCGGCAATGCAGTTACGGCAATATATTCCAACATATCAGTGGATCACGGTTGAGTTACCCCCTGATTGTGGGGTTAGGTTGTACAGTTGGGAATAATATTGCTGAAAAGAGGTTGAGATCCCTTGGTTGTTACACACCTTCTGCTTATCAGAGGTATTGATAAGTTGTATAGGATGACGTGGAGGGGGTTGGGTGCAGGACTTTCGCTAAGTGTTGCCCACATTTATTGGCCAAGGAATAAGGATAGTTAGCCTTATCTCGGACAATTAGTGAGTTCAAGTTGAGGAATTGGAGCAGGTCACACTGTGCATTGGGCAGGTCAACAAAAACAGGGGGATCCAACTCTCATTTGTGAGGGGACTCAAGGGTAGTAATGGTAGAGAGCAAGTGACGAATCTCTACCGTTCACAATTTCTTTAGGCAAGACCCATGTTGAATGAACACTCTGGATCAGACATTTCAAAGCCTGCAACTAAATTACAGGGCAAGTCCGATCTTAAGCATGGTCTGAGACGAAGTTAGGTATTGCTCGAGTGATATCCACAACACAGGAGGAGTCCTTAAGTAGGTTATCGTTCAGGCACCATGAAGCACTTAGGTGAGGAGTAGACACATAAGCCAATTTCAGATGAACAGGTGCGTGGTCCGACCATAAAATGTGACCAAGGGACATTTGTAAGGGAGTATCCAGAAGTGATTGGGAGATAAGGAAATACAGTAGTCGATGTGACTATAGGAGTTGTGGGCAACCAAGTAGTAACTGTGGTCTCTCTCCATGAGATGCTAAATGCGCCAGGCATCTACTAACTGGGCATCATGCAAGAGGGATTTGATGTGTGATAATACGGAATGAGAAATGGAAGACTTACCAGAAGATGTGTCTACAGATGGAGATAAGGCAATATTGAAGTCTCCTCCAATAAAAAAACAGGGACCCCCGAAGGACACCAATCTGGTGAGGACTGTAGAGCAAAAAATGTTTTTGAAGCCTATCTTAAGGCAGGTACTAGCCTACCCTCCCACCTAATCCCACTCTAACTAATCCCTTGACAAAAAAATGCATTCCTTACTTCCTTAACCACTTGCCGACCGCCGCAAGTAGATTTACTGCAGCGGTCAGCCCCGTACAGGCAAAGTGACGTAGTACTACGTCGCTAGCCTGAGAGCCTCTAGGGGGCAAGCGCGCGCCGCTGGAGGCGCGCTCCCGCCCCGCTCATTCCTTAACAAGACCACGCGTGTGACCAGCAGAGCAGATGTCCGTCGGTCACTCGCGATCTCCCCGTGGAGAGGGAGAAAGGCAGGCAGCTAATGTAAACAAAGCCGCCTGTCATTCTCCCTGATCTAACTGCAGAGATCATACGATCCTGCTATGTAGGATCGTATGTCTCTGTGGTTACATCACTAGCCACACCCCTTTACAGTTAGAAGCACGCCCCTAGGACACACTTAACCCCTGCATCACCAATAAAGTTAACCCCTTCCCTGCCAGTGTCATTTTTACAGTAACAGTGCATATGTATAGCACTGATTACTGTAGTAATGTCACTGGTACCCCCAAAAGCGTCAAAAATGTCAGTCAAGGGTCTGATCTGTCCGCTGCAATGTTGCAGTCCCACAAAAAAAATCACAGATCGCCGCCATTACTCGTTAAAAAAAAAAAACACCAAAAATGACAGAAATCTTTCCCTTAGTTAGTAAACGCAATAACTTTTGCGCAAACCAATCAAAATACGCTTATTGCAATTTTTTTTTTTACCAAACATATGTAACAGAAAACAAATTGGCCTAAAATGTTAAAATGTTCATTTTTTACATTTTTTTTTTGGGGGGGGGGAATTTCATATAGAAAAATGTGAAAAATATTGTTATTTTTTTCAAAATTGTCACTCTTTTTTTGTTTTTAGCGCAAAAAGTAAAAATTGCACAGGTGATCAAATACCACCAAAAGAAAGCTCTGTTTGTGGGAAAAAAAAGGATATGACAATTTCACTTGGGTACAGTGTCGCACGACCGCGCAATTGTCCGCTAAAATCACGCAGTGCTGAATCGCAAAATAGGGCCTGGTCAGGAAGGGGGTAAAATCTTCCGAGGCTTAAGTGGTTAAAGTCACATTCATGCGACACTCCTGTCCTGAGTCTTCTTATCTCTTCGGTTTTCATGTGGCGAGGTCTTTCATTGGGTGTCTGTGACACTGCCTGCAACATGGGGTACTCTCAGGATCCAGAAGAGAAGTGATGTCAGTGTTTGACTAGGGGATCATGTTTTACATTGTGTATTTAATCTAGCAGTATTTGCTAATGCTCAATCACCTACATGATGTGTGTGACTAAATGCTGTTTTGCATTGTTGTCCAACTGAAAGTGTTAAACGGGGTCAAGCTATTTTCCTTTTCAGTTTTCTCCACAGTTTATAAGTAACTGTTTTTCTTACCAAATTAGGTAAGGTTTATAAATGGAAGACATTGTTACAAAATATGTGTTTATTAACTTTGCATATTTCCCAAAAATTACACGGTCATTGTTGTAAACTCTGTGTACTAATGATGAATACTTTTCTCTAGTCTACAGGACTGAGGGTAATCTAAATGTGAACTTTAAATTTGCATAAACATTTTTAAAGCTATACTGTAAAATACAAACAGGCAGACAAGAAGTAAAAGAGGTAAAAAAAAAAAAAAAAACATACACAAAGAAGTGAAAGGAACTTTCAGATATCTGAAGAGAGAGACAAAATATGCTATGTACATTGTAAATGATTCAAAATTGTTAAAAATAACGCAAATCCTTTGTGCAGAAATCATGCTGTTACTACCTTTTTAGGCTCCGTTTCCACTAATGCCACTTGTCATACGACTTTGGACACATAAAGTCGCATGACAAGTCACAGCCTATTGATTTCAATCACACCCATTCCAATCTGTGCGACTTAAAGTTACAGCGACTTTAAAAAAGGTGCCTGCACTACTTTTGATGCGACTTTGAGTCAGAGAGGGTAAAGTCATATCAAAATTGCACTCCAAGTTGCATCAAAGACGCACTCTAAATTGCGCGACTTTGGTGTCGCACTAGTGGAAGCATAGCCTTAAACTTCCCATAGCCATTTTGAATACAATAAAAATGTGTGTGTGTGTGTGTGTTTTTGTGTGTGTGTGTGTGTGTGTGTGTATGTGTATTTAGTTCAGGGAAATTTACGTAAAACAAAGCAATTACATTGAACCTGTGGCCAAACAATGAACATCAATGTTTTCACATACTGTAATCCTCATAAGCAGTTAAATAACTTGAAAACGATCCTTCGTTGACAACTATAGCTGTTCCATTCACAAGTATGCATATTCAACAGTTTCTGTGCCTTTTTGTGCAATTGTGCAAGTTTTTACATGTTGCATTTAGGACAGCCCATTCATTTCAATGGTCTGCCCTATGTGCAAAATTTTTGTTTAAATGGTGCAACACCAAAACATATAGTACTTTTCTACCATGCATTTTGAAGTGTGCATTAGTTCCATTGGGATGCCATTAAAAGTGAAAATTAATTTAAGAATTAATGGCACCACTGTGCACCTGCAAAAGGCATGCACACATTTGTGTGCCTTGCAGGACATATGCAATTTTGCATGCATCCCCACAATGCACAAATGTAAACCTAGCCTTAGGTAAATTCATCCTCATAGGTTACCACAGAGACTTTAACCACTTAAGGACCAAGCCTATTTCTGAGACATGTTGTTTAAAATCAGCATTTTTTTCTATAAAATTAAATATACACAGTATCTCACAAAAGTGAGTACAACCCTAACATTTTTGTTTATATTTTATTATACCTTTTCATGTGACCCTTTGCTATTTGGCCCAAAGTGTCAATATGTTGTCTGGCCACCATTATTTTCAAGCACTGCCTTAACCCTCTTGGGCATGGAGTTCCCCAGAGCTTCACAGGTTGCCACTGGAGTCCTCTTCCACTCCTCCATGACGACATCATGGAGCAGGTGAATGTTGGGGACTTTGCGCTCCTCCACCTTCCGTTTGAGCATTCCCCACAGATTAATAGGGTTTAGGTTTGGAGACATTCTTAGCCAGTCCATCATATTTACCCTCAGCCTCTTTAGCAAGGCAGTGGTCCTCTTGGAGGTGTGTTTGGGTCAGTATCATGTTGGAATACTGCCCTGCAGTCAAGTCTCCAAAGGGAGGGGTTCATGCTCTGCTTCTGTAGGTTACAGTACATGTTGGCATTCATGCTTCCCTCAATGAACTGTTTCCCAGTGCCGACAGCACTTATGCAGCCCCAGACCATGACACTCCCACCACCATGCTTGACTGTAGGCAAGACACACTTGTCTTTGTACTCCTCACCTGGTTGCCGCCACACACACTTGACATCATCTGAACCAAATAAGATTACCTTGGTCTCATCAGACCACAGGACATGGTTCCAGTAATCCATGTTTTTAGTCTGCTTGTCTTCAGGCAACCTGTTTGCGGGCTTTCTTGTGCATCACCTTTAGAAGAGGCTTACTTCTGGGATGACAGCCATGCAGACCAATTTAATGCAGTGTGCGGTGTATGATCTGAGCACTGACAGGCTGACCCCCCACCCCTTCAACCTTTGCAGCAATGCTGGTAGCACTCATACGTCTATTTCTCAAAGATGACCTCTGGATTTGATGCTGAGCATGTGCACTCAACTTCTTTGGTCAACCATGGTGAGGCCTGTTCTGAGTGGAATCTGTCCTGTTAATCCTCTGTATGGTCTTGGCCCTTGTGCTGCAGCTCAGTTTCAGGGTCTTGGCAATCTTCTTATAGCTTAGGCCATCTTTATGTAGAGCAACAATTCTTTTTTTCAGATCCTCAGAGAGTTCTTTGCCATGAGATGCCATGTTGAACTTCCAGTGACCAGTATGAGAGAGTGAGAGTGATAACACCAAATTTAACACAGCTGCTCCCCATTCACACCTGAGACCTTGTAACACTAACGAGTCACATGATACCGGGGAGGCAAAATGGCTAATTGGGCCCAATTTGGACATTTTGACTTAGGGGTGTACTCACTTTTGTTGCCAGTGGTTTAAACAATAATTGCTGTGCATTGAGTTATTTTGAGGGGGACAGAAAATTTACACTGTTATACAAGCTGTACACTCACTACTCTACATTGTAGCAAAGTGTAATTTCTTCACCGTTGTCTCATGAAAAGATATTTCAATGACAGCCATTTTATTCTCTAGAGTCCTTGCTAACAAAAATAAAAAAAGGAAAAAAAAAATAAAAAAAATAAAATAAAATAAATATATATATATATATATATATATATATATATACATATTTATTTATTTATTTTGTTAGCAAGGACTCTAGAGAATAAAATGGCTGTCATTGAAATATTTTTGTCACGCGGTATTTGCGCAGCGGTCTTTTAAACGCACTTTTTGGGAAAAATATACACTTCACTGAATTAAAAAAAAAATCTGAACAGTAAAGTTAGCCCAATTTTTTTTATATATTGTGAAAGATGATGTCACACCAAGTAAATAGATACCTAACATGTTACATTTTAAAATTGCGCACACTCGTGGAATGGCAACAAATTAAGGTACTTACTTACGAATGCGTTTTCTTTGGTGTGAAAGTTTACGGGGACGGGGGGCGCTTTAGAATTTTTAAAATTGTTTTATTTTATGCAAACATTCCTTGTGCCAGTAATAGGCAGTGACAGGTACTCCTTAAGGAGGGATCTGGGGTCCAAAAGACCGCAAGCCCCTCCACTGCGCTTCAAAGTATTTAAAACCCCGAAATTGGCATTCTTAAATAGTGTCAGTTTATTTAAATCAGCACCGTTAGCAGCCGAGTAAACTGGAAGTGACATTGCTTTCGGGATACTTGATCAGAGACCCAATCGAAGTAGAATCGTTTGGGACTCTAACCAGGCAGTGGATGTGCCGGCTAGTTGCTCGGGTCTCCCGGTGGGACTGGAGACAGGGCAGTGCGGCAAGCGGTGGTGGGATGTCCCATCCCGATTGCTGGGATAACGGCCGAGTGGCTGCTGAGCCACATTGGTTGTTATCATCAGAAAGCCGATCCACTGGCTCTAAAAAACGGTACTGGGTTGATGCCTTCATTGCATGTGTTCCTGCAAGGCATCACCCCGGTACAACCACTTCTTTAAGCCGAAGTAAAGGTATGTCAGTTTGTGGGAAGTGGTTAAGTCACGTTATGTCAACTGTTGTTTGATTACATTAGGCTGGCAACTTTCTACTGTCAGGGAAAATAAGCAGAAAGGAGATGTGATTTCATTATCTCTATTGTAAATTTTAAATAATCATTTCTCTACACTGCCTATAGGTACAAGGTGAATGGGAGCTTGTTTTAAAGTGCTTTTACTGTTTGTTCAGAATATGCAAACACTTTTTTTGTGCATAGTCTCTTATAACCTTCCCATTTAACCCCATCTATTACTATAGCCTTGACTTCCAGGGTAAACTTTGCTCCCAGAACCAAGAAAGACTTGCCCATCCACAATCCCAATCACTATTGAGGTTATCTCATCAGCCCACATTGGCACTCTTATTTGATAGTAATATAATAGGGAAGGGGGGTGGGGGCATTGATCCAAACTGCATTGCCAGTTTTGAAGAGAGAGCATGATTATGTCTCTACAGCCCTTTTCTCTCTATTAACGATTTCATACATTGTCAATTTTATTTGAATGTTACATTTCTGTTGGTAAATAGGGCTTATTATATTTTCAGGAACATAAAAAATTGTATCTTATACAAGGATTGTACACAGCAGGTCTTGTGTCTGTTCTGGAAATTACAACAATATGATTTTTGACAAACAATTGGAAATATTTTTTGGCCATGTCATTAAGTACTATTATGTCTGCTGCTTTATATTTCAAATGACTTAATTGCTTTTTTTCTACAGGATATGACCTCGCAGAGCATTTTTCTCTGAGAAAGACATCCTGTGGAGGCGAAAAGACATGTTTTAAGCTAGGAAGCACTCCTCTGATCAAAGACACACAGTGAGTAATGAATATTTCTTTATAATACACTTAGGGAAATTGAAATGAAGTGGTGCTAGATTTTGCTATATATTCTGAAATATCGAAATTAACTGTGTATTCATTCCTTTAAAAAATTACATATATATTTAAAAAATTCTATCAGATATAGCTTGGTGATCATAAACACTGCATACAATATAGCTTTGAAAACACCCAGTGATTGAAAATGGGTACACAATAAATAGATATCTTTAAAAAGTATGCTATCTTTAGTGCTAAAGTGCAGTAATACGCTTTAAGAACTAAAATTGCCATTTTCTTTATCTATTAATTGGTTGATATCTGAGATTTTTACAATAATTCGCTTGAACTTTTATGTTCAATAGCCTATTATTCTCTGGGGTTAGTGCATGAATAAGAATGGTGCTGAAGCTATCTGTCTGTGCCATAGGCATGTACAGTAATAGGATATAAATATGTATCTTCATATAATATTTAGATGAAGAAAAGAGGTGAAATGCATCTGACTAATTTGAATATGAGCTGGTTTAGCTACCCCTTTGACATTCTGATCATCATAACTGTTTTTTTTTTTTTTTCTTGTTTAAGTCTTTTTACAATGAATGTGATGTAGTATGATGCTCACATAGCTGAGTATTATTTAATTTTTTCATGGATCAAGAATAGGTCATGAATCATATTTACAGTACATGGAATCCAGAAAAAAGACAGACCCCTCTACCTGGGTATAGTTAAATGCTGAGTTAATTGGAACAAAATAAACTCCAGATGTTTGATAAATGTGTTGCACACATATTACATGCCCTGCGGCAGAGCAGTTGTGTATGGTTTCTTGCTTGAGCTATATTACCAGGGAAAAACTGTTCAAAGTAAAAAGAAAGGACTAAACAGTTGGCAAGTCTACATAAAAGGTAACCAATGCCCTGAAATGTGCCTACTCCTGAGCTACAACATTATATACATGCCAACAATGAATGATTGCTGCAAATATAACAAAATCTGAACTAACAGTTCTGGTTATGTCAAAACCATAACCTACTGCAGGGCGTAGAACATTGATGCCTTTGTATACTTTAAAGTGGTTTTAAAGTCTAAATGTTTTTACCTTAATGCGTTCAATGCTTTAAGGTACAAAATGTCCCACTACATGTTCTCCCTCCACCCCTAACTGTGAACCTGCCTCCTTTCACTGATCCAGCGCTGTCCTTGCTTCAGTAGCGCTCCTCCACTCCATAGTCTCACAGGAGACTCAGGCAACAGTGCTAGCCATAGGCTTCTGCCACTGTCAATCGAGTCCTGGAGAGTGCATAAATATACAGTAAGATCTTCAGAGCACTCAGTTAAATGGGATTAATCAAATCCAGCACAGAGTTCTCTAGAAATATGAGGGATGGCAAAATATGCAATAGATATGTCTGGTCACTTATGATTTGATATCTTATGTTTGTAAGTCCTTAAAGTGGAGTTCCACTCTAGAAATGTTTTTTTTAGATAAAAATACCCCCGGGACAGTCAGGGCTAGTACATTCCACAATGGATAGCCTCTGTGCTGTCCCGGGTCGCACTTACCTTTTAGAAGAAATACTTGCCTTGAAAATTTCTTCTCCAGCGCTGCCATCTCGGATGTGGGCAGCTGAAGCCAGCGTGTCCTCTTCTGCGTCCTCTTCCGTGTCCTCTTCTCCCAGAATGCGCCTGCACCGGCCCCGCTCGTCACTTCCGGTGCAGGCACGTCATCCCTCCACAGCTTCTAGGCATGCCCAGAAGCTGTTTAGCGGGGGATGATGCGCCCCACCGGAAGTGACGAGCCGGGCCGGTGCAGGCGCATTGATTCCTGGGATTTGCTTGAGTGTGTGGGGAAAAAATAAGAAGACATCAGGGTGGGTACTGTGACCTCTATAAAAGGTAGAACATACCTGTGTTACACCATTACCCTCACACATTATTTGGCCTACATGCATATAACATGGAAAATTATGTCTGATTCTAAATCTCCTTTAAGATAGAAGAAGGAATACAGGAAGTAGAGGGTACTATACTATGCAAAAGGGTTATTTTAGATAATTTACATAGCCATCCAATTTTTCTACATATAATCATTTTTATGTATCTTCAGATCCATGAAATATTACTGTCTGGTAGCTGTATATAGCTGTACATTTTATAGCTGTGTCTCTGCATTGCATTAGCTAATATTTCTCTTTGTCTTTATGTGCATCCTATCTCTTAAACATCTAAAGAGATGTAACTTAAATATAAAATAGTGTATTAGAAAAAAAAAAAACAAATCGAGTAAAGAAAAAACATTATGCAAAGTGCAAAACCCATAAGTGCCAATCAAAATAAAAGGTGCACTACACGCCAAATGGAAAATGTAACATTAGGATGCATAAAGAAAGCATAGCTTACCTACGGAGTTGTTTATTTATTTTTATTAAAGCATTAAGTGTGCCAGTCCCACTTCTTTTTCCTAATTTTGATGATCTTGAAATGCAGCAGCTGGTGATGCTAGAGCACCTACTGAAGGCTCCTCAGTGCCTTTAACATAAATAGTCTGATGTAAATATGCCAGCACTAAGAATTTTCTCAATATCAGAAGCAAACCTGCCTTTAATGTTTGAATGTTATTGGAAGTCCAGAAAGCAGACAGAGGCGGTTACACAGTTCAAGCTTCAGGAAGTACTGCCCTGGTTTTATCCTAAGGATCCTGTATAAAGGTGTGCATGGAATTAAAATGTTGTGCCTATTTCTTACTAGCATTAGTAGCTCATTTAATGTTCTCACTTATTGGCACAAATTGCACTATAAGGCAAAACTCCAGCCAAAACTTTTTTTTTTTGGGTAGGGGGGAGAAGGGTTAGAGCCTCTTTCAAGTCACCATTGCCATTTTACCACGTGAAGGAGATTTCCTCTCTTTTCACATCAGTTAGGCAGTCACAAAAGCAACTAAAACACTTTTTTTTTATTAGAATGGGTGTCACGATCAGGGGTCGGGTTTGAAGACCAGTAGCTACAGCAGTGAAAGCTCACACAGGTACCCACAGGATTGTTAAACACAGGCAGGTCACTAAAGCCCCGTACACACGCACCGATTGTCGGCCGACCGTTCGGCCGTCTTTTGTCCGGTGATGTCGTGTAGGTTGAAAAGTGCTAAAGACTGCACATGAATTTTGTCGGCCAACAACAACCGACTGCAGAAGTGATGTCATGTGCTGGTTTACTTTCCGTGTGTTTTTTCTTCTCTGAGCATGCCCAGTCTTGCTCATCTGATTTTTGTCGGCCGAAATCTGTACTGACTGACGAACAATCGGCCGTTCTTTGTTGGCCTACAAAAATTTTATAGCCTGCACACCAGATTTTGTTTGGCCGAAAAGTCGCAGTCGGTTGTCCGAAGCATCATACTAACAAGCCAACAATCGGCCGATCAGACTTTGGCCGAATATTTACGGCCGACAATCGGTACGTGTGTATGGGCCTTAAGTTTTAAACAGTGTTCATAAGAGATCATGATGGTGGAGATGGATTTTGCTGTGTGTGTTAGCACCAGGTCACGGTCCTCAGGATCGCCCCACCAAGAGGTGAGCAAGCAAGGGCCCAATAGCAGATATAGCAGGTTGGGATCAAGTAGAAGTGAAGTCAAGGAATAGCCAAGGTCAGTAACGAGTAGTTGCAGGTTGGGATAAAGCAGAATCGAAGTCGAGGAACAAGCCAAATGTCGATAATGAATGGTAGCGAAGATACAGACAGCAGCAGGAGAGACAAGCAAGATATTGGGTGGAGAAGGCACAATATTCTGGCAACCAGAAAGTGCAGAAACATGGCTTAAATCAGGAAGTTCATGAGAGGAGCAAAGGGTTCAAGGCAATTAAGATTCACGGCAGGATCATTCAAGAATTTGTCCAGAGAACTGAACAGCATTCCAGATGGCTCAGTAAGCAGAGTCAATGCCAGAAACAGCAGAGGTCCAAAGTTCAACCCGGGTCCTGACAGTGGGAGAATATTCAATTTTCATTGCATAGCATTCTGTTTAGAGCAAAAGGTGAGAGGATGTCATTACGTTATCAGTAAAAAAAATGGTCATACCCTTCCCATCTCTGTAAAAAAAAATGAACAAATAAACCTTAATTATACATTATTTACATGTTGCTTACAAAATACCCTTGCTTACCAAGGGAGTTTAGCAGCCTTCCATTGTTTTTTAATATACATTATTTTGTATAAAATAAAAACATTTTAGATGTAGTTTATGGTAACTGTAGAGCCATATCTCATCTCATTCTTGTTGCTATCGCTATAGAGGACAGAGGAATACTAATATATAATCTGTTTTAACAGCATTGCTTCCTTGCCGGCTGGATTTTTTTGTGTTTCCGTCAGTGAGGAAAGGATACTCAAAAAGTAATGCTGTTTAACCGCTTGCTGACTGCCCACAGAAATATTACTGCGGCAGTGCGACTCCCCTGCGTCCAGTCACGTAGTACTATGTGACTGGAGTGCATGTGATTCCTCCCCCAATCGTCTGGGAAATGGAGAGAAGAACCGCCTGCTTATGTAAACAAAGCAGACAGATCTTCTGTGAGACAGGCAGGGACAAATCATCAGTTTCAGCCAAGCTGAAACTGCAATCTGTCTTTGCCTGTCACAGAACCCCCCCACACACAGTTGTAAGCATATAGGCATACATTAACCCCTTTGATCACCCACAGGGTTAACCCCTTCCCTGCCAATGGCATTATTACAGTAACAGTGCACATGTTTAGCACTGATTACTGTAGTAATGTCACTGGTACCCCCAAAAATTTCAAAAATTTATTTTAGGGGTCCGATCTGTCCGCTGCAATGTCAGTCCCGCAAAAAATTGCAGATCGCCGCCATTACTAGTAAAAAAAAAAAAAGAACAATAAAAATGACATAAATCTTTCCCGTAGTTAGTAGATGTGATAACTTTTGCGTAAACCAATCAAAATACGCTTATTTCAATTTTTTTTTTTTTTTTACCCAAAAAAATGTAGCAGAAAAAAATTGGCCTAATATGTTAAAAAATGTTGATTTTTAAAATTTTTTTGTGGGAATGTCCTATAGCAGAATGTGAAAAATATTGTTTTTTTTTTTCACAATTGTCGCTCTTTTTTTGTTAATAGCGCAACAAATAAAAATCACACAGGTGATCAAATACCACCAAATGAAATAACTATTTGTGGGGAAAAAAGGACGTAATCGCAAAATAGGGCTTGGTCAAGAAGGGGGTAAAATCTTCCAGGGCTGAAGAGGTTAAACAGGGTTCCTTTCTCCTTTTTAGCATACCTGCCACTGGTGAGCTATTGCCAGTAACAGGATCACAAATGTACAAATGTACAAAACTCACAGAAAAAGTACTAGTAAAACAAATGTCCTCACCACAAAATATGTATAAAAAAATGAAAAATAATTTCATTAAAAATTACATCCCACAGATCTAATCCATAGATGAAAGAAACATTACAACCTCCCACCCGATTTTGTGTTGATAAGCCTATATAATTTTAATTACCCTATATATATAACCTATACAGTTTGTGTGTATGTATATTTATATAAACAGCATGGGTAAAAAAAATGCAAAAAATATTCCAAAATTGAAGAGCCCCCCAATAAATAAAGCCAATAACATGAATCCTGCTAAAAGGGGATAGCTGGTATGTGCTGCATCAATACTGAACCATAAAGTATTACATGGAGACTGGTAATGGATCACTCTAAATGTACCGTGGCTTCAGCATCGAATGCACTTTACTAATTGTTGGAGCAGCTTTAGCTACAAGTCCATACTTATACTTTAACTGTTATACTTCAAACTTTCATTAGAACCAATTAGAGATGATGGCAAAAATACCTTTGTCCTCAAGAGCAAATCCTTTCATTCTTTAACATTTAGCATTGATCTTGAAATCATAAAGTACTGCAGGGGTGAGATCTTTGGATGCCTTCGGTGCATTGTCTAGTATATTTAATTCCATTTTCTCTGAGTAGCAGCACAGTGATGATCTCATCTTCCTGTTACTTTGCCCTCTCCTTCTATCACCATGATCCTTACCAGCACATGAACTGATTGGAATCCTCTGCTGCTTCTTCCTCTCTAACTTGAGCCCTGCTAGACAGGGAGTTCCAGAGGCCTATACCGAATCCTATTTAGATAACTTACACTGTTTGCATTGAAAATAAATTGCATAATACATTGAGGATTACAGAGCTGCATTATTTATTTACATCTGGCTAGGGTTTAGCTTTACCTGGTTTTGCAGGTGATTCTCCAATCAGTTCAGCATTGGACATTGTATGGGTACCTTTTACACTGCATGACAAACATACTAAAATGTATTTGGTAATGGCAGATAAAAACTCTTAGATAAATAGATATCAAATATATAAGGTTAATTTGCACACTGTTAAGGCAAACAGAAACGTGTGTTTTTCAATAGCTACTGATCAGTTTGCATTGGTTGAACTTATTGTGTTTACTAAATAACACTACAGACAATTTCAAGGTAATCTGCTATCGAAGCTGCTAATGCTTGTTTTTTTTTTTTTTTTTTTTTTTTTTATTTGAGACATTCTTAGCTCCCAGGCAATGGAGCTTGGTCTATGGTCTCACTACTTAGTGAGTAAAAAAACTGCAACAAACAATCTGGTTGAGATTTATGACTTTCTGGAGTCATTATCTCATTATTCTAAGTATGTAGTAAAGGCAAAGGATTAGCAGGCCAGCCAGAGAATTTGCAATATATGCTGTGTGTGTGTGTGTGTGTGTGTATATATATATATATATATATATATAGTATTTCACAGTAGTGAGTACACCCCTCACATTTCTGTAAATATGTTATTATATCTTTTCATGTGCTTATACTTTGCTACAATGTAAAGTAGTGAGTGTACAGCTTGCTGTCACCTCAAAATAACTCACTAAACAACTACAATAACACACAGCCATTAAGGTCTAAACTGCTGGCAACAAAAGTGAGTACACCCCTAAGTGACAATGTCCAAATGGAGCCCAAAGTGTCAATATTTTGTGTGGCCACTATTATTTTCCAGCACTGCCTTAACCCTCTTGGGCATGGAGTTCACCAAAGCCACTGGAGTCCTCTTCCACTCCTCCATAAAGACGACATGGAGCAGGTGGATGTTAGAGACTTTGCATTCCTCCACCTTTGAGGATGCCCCACAGATGGTCAATAGGGTTTAGGTCTGGAGACATGCTTGGCCAGTCTATCACCTTTACCCTCAGCTTCTTCAGCAAGGCAGTGGTCATCTTGGAGGTGCTTTTAAGGTCATTATCATGTTGGAATACTGCCCTACGGCCAGGTCTCCGAAGGTAGGGGGTCATGCTCTGCTTCAGTATGTCACAGTACATGTTGGCATACATGGTTCCCTCAATGAACTGTAGCTCCCCAGTGCCAGCAGCACTCATGCAGCCCCAGACCATGACACTCCCATCACCAGGCTTGACCGTAGGCAAGACACACTTGTCTTTATACTCCTCACCAGGTTGCCGCCACACATGCTTGACACCATCTGAACCAAATAAGTTTATCTTAGTCTCATCAGACCATAGGCCAGTAATCCATGTCTTTAGTATGCTTGTCTTTAGCAAACTTGTGCATCATCTTAAGAAGAGGCTTCCTTCTGGGACGACAGCCATGCAGACCAATTTGATGCAGTATATGGTCTGAGTACTAACAGGCTGACCTCCCACCCCTTCAACCTCTGCAGCAATGCTGGCAGCACTCATACATCTATTTCCCAATCTCTGGATATGACGCTGAGTACGTGCACTCAACTTCTTTGGTCGACCATGGCGGGGCCTGTTCTGAGTGGAACCTGTCCTGTTAAACTCTTGTATGGCAATATTCTTATAGCTTAGGCCATCTTTATGTAGAGCAAAAATTCTTTTTTTTTAGATCCTCAGAGAGTTCTTTGCCATGAGGTGCTATGTTGAACTTCCAGTTACCAGTATGAGAGAGTGAGAGCGATAACACCAAATTTAACACACCTGCTTCCCAGACCTTATAACACTAACGATTCACATGACACCGGGGAGGAGAAATGGCTAATTGGGCCCAATTTGGACATTTTAACTTAGGGGTGTACTCCCCTTTGTTGCCAGTGGTTTAGACATTAATGACTGTATGTTGAGTTATTTTAAAGGGAAAGCACACTGACACTGTTATACAAGCTGTACACTCACTACTTTACATTGTAGCAAAGTGTAATTTCTTCAGTGTTGTCACATGAAAAGATGTAATAAAACATTTACATAAATTTACAAAAATGTGAGGGCTGTACTTGCTTTTGTGAGATACTAATATATATATATATATATATATATGTACTGTATAGGTGTGCGTGTTTTAGAAGTAAGGAACCGCAAGGTTTCTATAGGCAAATGAGCCAACAACTTTAGGACCTAAAGTCATTTCTTAGTGGTCAATATACAATAAAAAAATATCACTTTTATGTGAGTTATGTAAATTAACCTCTATGAAGGTAAGAATGGCTTCTGTTTCTTCAGCTATATTGAATGGGTCAGTAAAAGATACTACTTTCCCGTGTGTTAAAAATGTATGGCTCATAATTTAAAAAAAAGACAAAGTCAGATAGAGTTATGTGCAGGATCCTAAATTTCATAATTATGGAAGACTGTTGGCAGTTGATACAGGTTCTTTACTCTTTCATTCAATGTCTGAAAATTTTATGAGACCATTTTTTTTAATACTACAATGTTCTGGTTTTCCTTCAAAATAAAATAGCAAAAATATATTAAATCAATAAATTTTCAGATTTTTGCTATTTATCTTCAGTCAAAAACTGATATATAAAGTAACTAATTGCTTGCAGTAACACGGTCTTAGCAACAATTTATGTCATGGTTAAAGCTTTAATTCCGTGTTTACGCTATTACTCACTAATCCTCTAAACACAATGTGGATTCAAGATGACCGAATATGTTATCCTCCTGTGCCGAAAAGCATGCTGAGTTTTATTAACACAGGCCTTCATAATAACTCTTGAAACATATGAGCTGTGCATATTGTGACTTCTTTTAAGCTAAAGAAAAAAATCTGCACAACATTATCTCCTGAGCATGTGTTGTTCTATGGCTTGCATTCATAGTAATGCCATTTTAAGCTCTTTGATAAATCATTCTAGGATAAAGGCAGCTGAAAGAGGCTAAACTCTATAGAGAAGAGGGAGGTTATTTCTCGCAGTGTCAAATACTCTTTTCCATATGTAAAGAACATCTAAAACATTTAAATATTAAATGATTCTTAAGTATAATATATATTGTTCTGCATTGATAAAAAGGCATAAAAATCCTAAGGTATACCTTTAGGTTCCTTGTTCATTTCTATAGCGTGCCCGATGGAAAATTTTTCCTCACCTTCTGCTCTAATGACATGGTCACCAGGACAAATAGGGGATGATTTACTAAGACTGGAGAGTAAAAAACCTGGTGTAGATCAGCATGGTAGTCAATTACCTTCATACTTCAGCTTGTTCAATTAAGCTTAGACAGAAGAAAAATCTGGAAGTTGATTGGTTTCTATGCAGAGCTGCACCACTTTTTTACACTCACCAGTTTTAGAAAATCAACCACATAAACTATACAATTCTCCTTAGTGGGGACACAGACAACAAATGCAAAACAACAAAAATGTCAGGGATTATTGCCCTACTCTATCCAAAACTAGAAAAAAGTTTTGAGCATACATACTTAAAACTTTCATATATTGAAAATAGCAAACTGCGGCAGCTTTAGGGAGATGTAAATTGTCAATGAAATTGCTGGATAAATAATACATTTAAGAAGACTCTCTATAAGTTGTAGGAGTCCATATGCTAATAGACGTTGCTGAGTTATTGATGCCTTAGCCATGCAAATTTTATTTTACATGAGTGTGAAATCTCGTTGTTCTTACTGCTAATTTACAGAAAGAAAGATTATAGGCTGAGAAAACGATCTAAGCACAAAATTCCCAAATAGAATGACTAAATTCATATAAAGGAATAATTCATCTAGACCTTTGAAGTGCCACGAGATTACACAACCCAGTTTGTAAAAATTTAATTTTATCAATCCAATATAAATGCTTGATGTAAGCAAACAATAAAAACAGCACATATAGACAAAAGTGCATGTGCCACCCATACATTCCAACAAATGTGTCCTGTATTTCCCACAGTTTAATCTGATTTACAGTCAGCAGTATCACAAAATCAGACAGGGTCACTCAGGTTCTCAGTGTTTCACAAGGATCTGCTTCCTTAGGAGGTATGGGGAAAAGATATAGATATAGATATATATATTTTTATTATTAAAACAGAATACAATTGGTAAATATATCAGTAATTATATGACATATTTTAAAGCAGAATGTAGGACAGTCAGCAAAACATTATCTGCAGGTGAATCTTCCAGGCCCATGTGTTTAAAATGTTTGGTGATGGTCACGTTCATTACTTTATAAACAGAAGGAGTAAAGGTGCTGTAGCCGGGGTTAAAAACTTTCCCAGGGAGCTATTACAGGCTGAAATATGTAAATCTAATTTATCAGTGGGAAATACAGGACACATATTTAGGGATGTATGTGTTATATGTTAATATATGTCACAAAAATATACAGTATGTCTACATGTGTTGTTGCTAAAACCTTTTCTTTTAATAATTAGTAGGAATACTGATGTTCACACAGTGTAATAGGATTGGTACACTTTTTTTTTCTCTAAGCTTTGCAGAAACAAATGCATGAGGTTCCATCAGTCTAATATCTTGTTGCCAGAAGGCTAGCAAGAATTTGCCTTACTACCATGCAGATATCAGGCAACATACTCCTTTTACAGGAAAGAACAGTTTGTGAGGGGGTGTCTAAAGAAATGGACATCCCACTCAAATTACCAGTGGCCATTATTTGTTTGGGAGTCCTACATGATTGCCATAAAATTGTCATCCATTAACAATTCATGTGTCCAGTTCAGCTGTTTTTTTCCAGAAAGGTAGAACAGAGGAAATGTTGTTCCCCATATGCTTATTCTGGTTTGGACATACAGCAGGAAGAGTAATTCTTGTGGAACATAAAACATTCATAATCACCAGAGAATTTATAACCCTTTAAAAAATCAATTGGTAATTATTTTTTTCCTTTTTTTTAATATAATCTTTATTTCATTATTAATAATATAAAAATACACATACAAGATCTATAATACATATGTTTAAAATACATTCATAGAATACACCCGAAAGGGAGGGGGAAAAACTGAAAAGGGGGGGGGGGCACAATGGTCCTTAAACTAGCAGCATAATGGAGCTAAAGTGTCCATAACAGATAAACCTGCAGAAAAAATCAGAGACAATAAAACATATTGGGCTTCTTCTAGTGTACAGTTAAATACATAATATTTTAATCCAATTTCCCATGACAATTGTAAAATGTTTCCAGGTTGCCCCCTTGGTCTGGAACTATTTAGCTCTATTCTTGCAGATGTGCACCTATTTCTCAGCCTCCATAATATCATTCATCTAAAGTTCTATAGAGGGCCTCTGTGGGTTTTCCCAATAAACTGGTATTAGCCACTTAGCAGTGACATTGCTATTCTTATAGGCTCCTGTAGAACTGGGAGTTTAATGAAAAAGACACTATACAGGGTCATCAAGAATTGGGACAGTAGTAGTTTCAGATATCAATTTCTTGATCTCAGCCCCCATAGGCCACAGCTTCAACAGCAGTCCTATAAGACTGAGGGATATGCTGCAGCTAACATCTTTGAAACCTTATGCTACCTTGATGAGAGTTTATAATTGATCGCTTGTATTTTAGTACAGATAGAGGTCATATGTACCAACCTCAATTTTTTCCATGAAAAGGAAAAAGATTGTTTAAGGGAACCCTCTAGAACCTGAGGTAAATATAATGGCAAAATGACATATTTATTAAAATGAATTTTGAAGTTTGACAGAACTTAGTTAAATTAGGTAAAGATATCAACAGGTCGGAGACATAAAATAGAATATCATCGGCATATGCCATTAGTTTATGGTCTACGGAACCCACAGTGAACCGATGGATACTTGCATTCCCTCTGACCCTGCACAACAGCAACTCCATGACCAAGTCATACAGCACGGGTAACAAAGGGCATCTCTGCGCCATGTGCCCTTTTTTATTAAGAAGGGAGAAAAAATGGCACCATTAACCTTGATCCTTGCAGAGGGTATTCCATATACAGCAATAATACATCCTAAAATTTTTGGTCCCAAGGCAATCAGTGTCTCCTCTATAAATATCCAAACTTCCCTGTCAAATACTTTCTTTGCATCTGTTGACAGGAGTAGATTTGGTAGACTTGCAGGCTGACCAAGGGCCCATTGGGCCAGGTGAAGAGTTCTTACTGAATTGTCCCTGTTTTCCCTACCCATAATAAACCCTGTCGGATACTGGTGGATCACAAATGGTAGGAAGCGCTGTAATCCAGAGGCTAGTAACTTTGCCAAAGTCTTTAAATCAAGATTTATAAGACATATCGGTCGATAACTTGTGCATGAAATGGGTTCTGTAACCTCCTTAGGTGTACTTTTTATATAGGCCAATAAGGGCTTTTAGGAAATTCCTATCATGTTTAGTAAAAGAATTAAAATACTCACAAATATGGAGCAAAAGTGGCATATTTTTACAGTAATAGGTACTGTTAAAGCCACCGGGCCATGGTTTTTCTTAATATTTACATCCAGTTCATCTGTGATTGGTGATTGGTTTTCAAAATAAAAAAAATTCATTTTGTAGATAATTTTGGGTATTCTATCTCTGCCAGGTAGTTCTTAAGCATGATCTGATGAAGTAATCTGCTGAATAGATACTCGTACCAAAATATCTAAATAGGATTGGTATAACCAAAGCAGGTCAATTTCAGAATAGGTCCTATGGACCTTCGAGTAGTAGCTATAGTCTCTTTTTGGGATTTGTTAGGCAACTACAATCTACTAAATGGTGTGATTTCACCAGTAACAGCTTTATGAAAATATTTTAGGGCCACACAGGACAATGATGTTTTTCCAGTTAAAGTGTCTAAATTTGGATAAGGGCTAAGATTAAAGTTGACTCGGAGGACTACAATGCCCTCCTGAAAAGCAGCTAATTAAAGGAGAAGTCCAGCCTAACACTAAAATAGCTACATCTATAGACATCCATGTTCTAACACTAACCTATTTAACCCTGTAAAGAAGAAATCAGTATACACACCTTTTCTTAAGCCGATCTGACCCGATCCCACACTGAACTGTCAGCCACGGCTTCACTGTGGAGGCAGGTGCAGAGGAGGCAGCCGACAACGGAAGCCTCATAGTAACTCTATAGGTGAACCTACTTACTATTCATTTCACAGCCATTGTCTTCTGTGTCCACTGTAGAGCTTCCGCCCCTGGAGACCGGACTGGAGTGGCTTCAAAAAAGGTATGTATAATGATTTCTTCTTTACAGGGTTAGCTAGGTGAGTGTTAGATCGTGGATGCCTGTAGATGTAACGATTTTAGTGTTAGACTGGAAATCTCCTTTAAGTCAAAACCTTGTCAATTAATGTTATTTAAAAGGTGTTAGGAGCATATATTGTAGCACAAATATAGATTTAGCCAGCCCTCTATCTGACCTTTTACAAAAAGGTCTTGGTAACCAGTGAAGTGCTTAAGAACCATTGATCATACATATTGAAATTTAGAGTAGACTAAATATATTTTATTTTTCTTATTCAGGGAACACATGCCTCATCCCTTGTTGGAGATAACCTTAATCAAGGCCATTATAAATTAGAAAAAAGAAAAAAAAAGAAAATAACAGAAAATGCTCCATATATCATATATGTAAAGGACCGCACCAGAAGCAAAATAACACAACAGACACCATAAGCACACAAAAAATACATAAAAGGGGAAAAGGAAAAAAAAAAGAAAAACCTACAGTCTCGCAAGAGACCTGATAGCGAGAGTCATGCTAAATGCAGGCTTCCCCAATGGACCAGGACCTCTAAAAGAGGAGCCCCTCATATAGTAGGCACAAGTATGATCCCAAGGAGAACATAACTCAAACGCCTAAAGTTATATTGGGGTATCATCCAGAGAGAACCACCAAATCTTAATGGTGGATTCTGCTATTAACCCCTGCTGTAAAGTAATGTAACTTATATGCTTCTGTAAAAATAATTTGGCTAATGTTATATCAATATGAAAAAGGTGGAAATGGCAAACTCAAGATATAAATAGATATAGATGGAGATGTCACAATAAAATTTAAGGATAAAATCTAGTTGATGTCTCCATGGACAACTACATTGTTCTGCTGTCTATGTGCACTGCTGGGATGGGATCAAAGGTGGAAGAGTTGAAGCAAAATACAGCATATTATCCTCTGGAAGAATCCCCCCCCCCAGGGAGATCCAGAACTTCCATGAATCTAGGCAAGTCACTACCCACTCTGCATACCGTTTTTCTTTGCGAAAAACCTAAAGGAGAAATCCCAACAATAAGGAATTTCAGCTTGATGGAGAGCTCTCAGAAAGGGTCGTTAGGAACAGTATTTAGTTAGAGTTCACCCAGAGAGATCTGGGAAGAAATACAAATGCTCTCCGTTAAAGTCCAGATATTGTCTGGGACCTATTTTGTTCATAATAGCATCCTTAAGTGAAAACTTATGAAGCTTACAGATCACATCTCTGGGAAAATCTGTATACACCATAGGCTGCCTAAGAGCATAATGAGCTTGATCAATCTCTATTGGAATAGCAGCCTCATGTTCCAAGATTCTATTAAAAAAAATTCTGTAATGTTAAAATGAGATCCAGAGCCTTAATTGATTTAGATAAACCTCTAATTCAAATATTAGAGCACCTGCTCCTATTCTCTTGATAATCTAATTATAAAATTAGAAATTCCATCTACCGATCTTGCAAAGTCATTTTATATTTTAACTGCTGCATTGGATGCAGAATTTCATGGTTTAGTTTCGAGGGCCTCAGTCCTTTTTCCCAACTGTGTAGTGCCAGCTTTAATGCAATCTAGCTCATGTTTAAAAGTACTCTCCATTTTTCTTAGCGTTGCTTCAGAATCAGCCTCAGTAGGGAGAGATCTAATTTGCTCTCTAATATCCTGGTCTAGCTCAGCAACAGAGGGCACGGAGGAGTTTAGCTGAGGCTGTTGTAGAAGCAGTTGTGACTTTGGCAGTGTTGGAGCAGAAGGGGTTAAGGCAGATGAGAAGGAGCCAGGCAGTAACTGTAGCTGAAGCTGAAGTGGGACAGCAGATGGCACAGAGAAGCTTAGCTGGGGCTGTTGCTGTGACTGCTGTAGTTGTAGCTGTGTTGGAGCAGAAGGAACATAAGGGCTTATGGCAGATGAGAGAAAGTCTAGCAGTGACTGTAGCAGTGACGGTGTTGGAAGGGGGGATTTAGGCTGATTGAAAAGATGTAGATAAAACAGAGCAGACACCAGGACTGCCGCCTCCTACTTTACACCACTTACTATCTGCTGCTGCTGACTGTGAGATGAGCTACTACCCTCCATGCTGTCCATACTGCCTCAGCTGCTATTGTTGTCTTGTTGGGGACTGTAGGATAACTTTTCCCATGATCTGGGAAGAGAAGGAGCATGACCCATTCCCACTGCGATACCGGCTTGAATGAGTAGGGCTTTCGCTGTTTTAGTCATGCCAGCAGGTGTATGTGTAAAGGCAGATGGCTGACAAGACCCTACTTTATGCAATCAGTGCACTGTTCAGCTCAGGAGGGAAGCTGGAACGCCAAGCATCCTCCACCTCACATGGTCAAAACATGCTTCTGCTCTTTTTTCTATTTAAAGAGTTAACTTATTTTTTTTAATTTGCTCAGTAGATTAATGGGAAAAGTGTCTAGTGGTCATAGGGTAGTGACTTACATGCCCCAATTACGGCTTTACATTCTTGGAGCTGATAAAAGGTAATATTAAAGTGGTTCTAAAGTCAGAAGGTTTTTTATCCTAATGCATTCCTTGCATCAAGTTAAAAACCATTTCGAGTGCAGCAGCCCCCCTCAGCCCCCCTCAGCCCCTCTAATACTTACCTGAACCCTATCTCGATCCAATGATGTTTCATGAGAGCATCAGCTGTCCGGGACCCTCCCTCCTGAATGGCTGAGACACAGCAGTGAGTGCCATTGGCTCCCACGGCTGCCAATCAAAGTCAGTGAGCCTATGAGGAGAGAGAGGGGGCCGGTCCGAGCCACGGTTCCGTGTCTTAATGGACACACAGAGCAGCCACTCAGCTTGGGTGCCCTCATAACAAGCTGCTTGCTGTGGGGGCACTCAGCAGGATTGAGGGGCAACTCTCTGCAAAACCACCATTATTTTTAAACAAAAGAAAACAAGACTTTAATATCACTTTAACCTAAAACTTACAGAATGCTTTTTAAAGCAGGGAAATAAAAATACTGTATTTTCTGGCGTATAAGACAACTTTTGAACCTCAAAAAAAATCCCCCAAAAATGGGGGGTCGTCTTATATGCCGAGTATAATATCTCCAAGGTAACCTAAGTATAAGTATTACCGGTAGAAGAAAATTAGGGGGGTCGTCTTATACGCCGAGTATAATATCTCCAAGGTAACCTAAGTATAAGTATTACCGGTAGATGAAAATTTGGGGGGTCGTCTTATACGCCGGAAAATACGGTACATTTTTTAGAATTCTAAAAAAAAAAAACGAAAAAAAAAAAGGCACTAATTGTTAATAATAACCAAAAATCAGTTCTCTTGGATGAACCAGTCAGGGTTATAGCATGCAATAATAATAATTCCAGACATGTCACTTTCATTGTGATGTGTAATACCACAGCTTGATGAATCAGGGGCTTTTTTCACAGAAATGCATGTTGTTTTCTACAATGACACTAGGAATATGGGGTTGTGTTATGTGGTCAGTTTAGATGCAGATACTGCTCAGCTGAGTACTTTCAATTGCTATTTCACAAACAAACTTCTAACATGGTTCAGTGAAATTTTCAAGCAGCCTGTATGTGTAATATTTTTTCTTTACTGAACTAACCGCTCAATATTTCAGGACATGCTCTTCTCCACTGGGAGTAATAATAGAATTGGTTTGTAGAAAAATATAGATATATCTATTCTGCTACAAAGCACACATGTAATGTAATGAGCAAATAAAGGTGCTGACAAGTTAAATGTCTATACTCCACAGTGTATTTGTCGAGGATATATAATGAAATGTTTCTTTTGTATCACCATATTTAATCTGTGTGTCAATGGAGCTGTGATGTTTTGCAAGTCCTTATTTGAACTATGCTACAGAGAAAATATCTGGAAGTATGAAAGATGTTTAAAGTGGACCAATTTCCTTAAAGGTCACCCTATCTTTCAGTACAAAAATCAACATATACTGTACAGTATGTCCTGGGCAATTGTTAATATTTGACTTTAAGATTTTTGGCAAAATGTACAAATGAATCATGACTGGGATGTTGGTATTGCATCTTGCTCAAAAGAAACAGAGTCTTTTTGGCACTGTTCCCAAAATATGGCTTGGTTTGTTGTATGCAGATAATAACATTGATAGTGACAGTCTAGCAGGGTATTATATCATATTAAAAAGGTCATCAAAACAAACAGCACTGAATTGTGGTAATACAAAAGAAAATATGGCAATACACAGGCAACCCACTAGCAAAACAATGGGTTTGAACCAGAAAAGGCAGCAGGGTCTAGCTATATATAAATATTTACAGACTTAAAGAGTATGCAAGCCTAACATTTCATATTCCTGATATGTGTCTGCTGTACAATGTACTTGCATGTTCTTGTTACTATTCTCTTTGTATAGTTTTCTTTGTGTTCAATTTCTGTTATTCCTGCTAGTCCATCTGCTTTCCTATTAAAAACTGACCACACTAAGCAGGAGAAAACACTGCGGTCAGTTCTCTAACTTTGCTGTGAATTCAGTCATCTTTTCTCCAATGATCAGTCTTGTCCTGACACCCCAAAAAGGAGAAACTGTTTTTTGTTTTTTGTTTTTATATCCATACAAAATGTTTTGCCTTTCATTTTTATTTTAAACTGAATGAGTTGTTTTACAAGGTGAGGGTTTACAATCACTTTAACAGATATGCACTGCTTTAAATTTACAAAGGTAGTCAAGGTGCTATATACCCTGCTGTTTAGAAAACAAATCATAAACCTACAGTACAGGTATATCATATTGTGGTAGCAAGAATATATTGTTCTCACAACCACCCAGAAAGCAGATGCTGGTCCTGTAGAAATATTATTATTGAAAAGCAGCAATCACTTAGCAGACGCAATTCAAAACATGTATTCACTATGCAATACATATCTGTAGATTCAAGAATACTGTTTTATAAACTTCTGCAAGTGTAGTTGAGCAGTCTTAGAAATCTAATGGAATCACATTCATAATATGTTATTATCACAGAATAACGCAGACTTAAAGAATATGTAAACCTAACATTTCATATTCCTGATATGTATCTACTGTACAATGGACTTACTTGAAAATGTATCCTGTTCTCTTTGTATTGCTTCCTTTGTGTACAATTCCTGGCATTCCTGCCAGTCCCTCTGCTTTCATATTAAATACTGACCACACTAAGCAGGAGAAATTACTAGCTTTGCTGCAAACTCAGTCTGCTCTCCTCCAATGATCAGTCTTGTCCTGACACTCCCCTTCTGTATTGCCAATCCTTGGGAAGCTCTGAGTGCTGCTGTTTCTCCTCCCCCAGCTCCTATGCACCTGAGAACTTATGACATACAATTATTTATTTAAAAAAAGAGGGAACATGTTTTTCTTATATCTATATAAAACATTTTGCCTTTAATTTTTTTTTTTTTAATTAATGGGTTGTTTTACAGGGTGAGGGTTTACAATCACTTTAACAGATATGCACTGCTTTACATTTACAAAGATAGCCAAGGTGCTATATACCCTGCTGTTTGGAAGACAAACCATAAACCTACAGTACATGTATAGCATATTGTGGTAATAGGATATAATGTTCTCACAACCACCCATAGAGCAGATACTGGTCCTGTAGAAATCGTATTGAAATGGTAACACCAAGTTTTATAAATCAAGCAGCAATCACTTAGCAGACGCAATTCAAAACATGTATTTGCTATGCAATACATATCTGTAGATTCAAGAATACTGTTTCATAAACTTCTACAAGTGTAGTTGAGCAGACATAGAAATATAATGGAATCACATTCAAAAGATTTTAATGTCACAGAATAACACACATCTTTATGACATATTCAAGTGTTGCAACAGAAGTATTGTTTATTAGAAAAATGTAATTGTAATTCAACAGCATGAACATGTGTTACATGTTTGTGATGTCAATGGATAGCTTAAAAATGATCCAGTGAGAAATAAGTGAGAAATCATATGTTTAAATGATCCTAAGAAACTTTCATTATGGAAAATTGAAGTTAAATTGGTTCTAAAGTTTTTTGTTCTATGCATGAAAGTAAAAAACTTTCAGTGTGCAGCTCTCCCCTTAGCCCCCCTTATACTCACCTGAGCTTGATCTTGATCCAGTGATGTGCAGTGAAGAGCATGCGCTTTCCCAGGCCTCTTCATCCACTTTGGCTGAGACACAGCAGTGGGAGCCATTGGTCAATCAAAGCCAGTGAGGTGGAAATGGGGGCGGGGCCAAGCCATATTCTATGTTTCTCTTAGACACACAGAGGCAGCTTGGGAGCGGAGCAAGCATACACAAGTCTCCCCAGAGCAAAAAGCATGCTTTGAGGCCTCTCCGCAGGGGGAGGGGCCATAAGGACAGGTTAGGGACTCAAGAAGAGGAGGATTGGGACTGCTCTGTGCAAAACCATTGCACAGAGCAGGTAAGTATGACATGTTTGCTATGTAAAAAAAACTGAACCTTTACAAATGCATTACCACCCCAACATGTGTATTTGCACCTGACAAAGACATGTAGTTTGTATTTCTTTTTTTTTTTTTTTTATATATTTTTATATAACATATGAAACAATTACAAGAACTGTATTGCAGCAAGATAGTACAATACATAGAACCGCAAGAATTATATAAACATTCAGAGTTTTCTTACATTTTGCAATAATAGTGTCACAAGTATTATGCACAAGGGTTATGTTGAACTAAATGCGAACGATACTAGGAGAGGAGGGGGGGGGGGGTTGTGGGGATTAGGGACGGGGAAAGAGATTGACACTCTCGCATGGGACGTGAGGAGAACGTCAATATTTAAAGAGAAAAATAACTAAGTACTAAAAGAATGACTCTTACTGGCTGAGCAAGACTCCTAGTCGACTCCTAACATAACATAGCAGGTGAAATGGGGGGGGGGGGGAAGGGGATTAGTGGTATCCATGAGATCCATCTTGAAGTAGCCGATCAGCAATTGATAGAAACAGTTGTATGAGGGAGTGAACGTGGAGGGTGTTGCCTTACACTCTCAACCTTCCCAATGTGTTGGAGATTGAAGCTTTTAAATACCATTCTGTGAATTGGAAGGGTGTCATCAGAGCTTTCAGTTCATCTGCCCGAAAGGCATAGATCATGAAAGAACGCCATCTGGAGAAAAAAGTTTCCATGGATGAGAACTTGTCAATGTCCAGATTTCCTTTTTCCATGTATAGAAGTGCTTTGAGGTCGTTGCAAACCATGGAGATCGTCGGGGGGGGGGGGGTGTTGGAAGTCCAGGTCTTTAGAATTGCTTTTTTAGCTGCCAAGGTGCATAAGTGTGTCCATGGGGGTACCCATTTTGCTTTGCGACCATGACCAGTCGTGGGCTGCAATGACTCTTCACAGCCAAATAGGAATAATTGAGGGGATTTCTCCATTCGGATATCCAAGACCGCCTGTATAAATGTTTGTACCTGGTCCCAGAAACTGGAGATAGTGGGGCAATGCCAGAACCTGTGGGCTAACGTTGGTCTTCCTTCACCGCACTGGGGGCATAATGCAGGAGTGCTCGGATTATTGGTATACAGTGCCGGAACAAAGGCCCTGTGAATAAATTTGAATTGAGTCTCCCTCCAGGTCTCCATCAGAACGAGTTTTCTAACCCGTAGGTATCCTTGTAGTATTCTCGGGGCAATGTCCTCCATGGGGAATGCAGCACCCCATTTGTTAAACGTGGTGTCCGTGGAGAGCTTATTTGAGTGTATAAGCAGTTGGCCATAAACAATAGAAATGTTGTAACTTTTGTTCTTGATGAAATCATCCAAGATTGATTTTTGGAAACTTTTAGCAATGCTAGGTGAGCAATATTTAACATAGGCTATTGCCTGATGATAGTAGTTTGTATTTCAACAATAGCTACTGCATTTCAGAGTGAAGCATTCATGAACCTGGGATCATTCCAAGCAATCCCTGTAAAAACGTATTTAAGAGATGCACTGTGTTCTCCTGGTAAAGTCACTACAGAGTCTCAAGTCACATGATTATACGCTGTACAAGCTGTTCAGATATGGTATATTGAGGAGGAACTTCATCAATGGTTCTGTTTTTAGCAAGGTATTTTGTGAATTTCACTATCCAGCCAAAGGCATTGTGTCCCAAGGTAAGGTTTGGGTGGTTCATGTCAAAGCAGCAGCCTGTACCCCAAACATTACAATGCCGAATGCATCCAGACACGGTTCCCTGTGACAGGCTTTCCTAGAGGGTATGGCTATACTGGTTACATGAGTGAAGCTCCATAAAAAGGAGAAAGTAGGTAGCAGGGGTAACAACGTGACAGTGCATTCCAGCAAGAAATGCACCTTGTTGAGCAGTAATATAAACTTCAAATAACTTTATATATAATGATGACAAACCAGAAGAGTATACTATAGATAAATACGTGAACTGCTGAAAGTAAAATAAAAAATTCCTAAAGAATGGCTCAATACTGTATATGCCTATCTGGAATAAAGGAGGATGTTAAAACAAAAACCAGAACAGCAAAACAAATATACAGCAAAAAGTACAGCAAAGAATCCTAGAGGCCCACTTTGCCATTTTAGCAATACATGAGCAACACACTGGCAATGGTATAATACATTGGATTTCATTGCAATATGTGTTTAACACATTGGAAATTGTTACTGTAAACAGGCTACAAACAACCCCTCAACAAATGTGGGCAAAGTACTAGGACAGCCGGATGAAAAACAAAAGTGCATAACACACTGGCATTAATGACAATATAGGGCAATAAAATATTACTAATGACATGTGGACAACTGGACAGTTTTGACAATATGTAGGAAAAAAAGAGGCAGTTATGACACCATAAATGGGCAAAGGCAGCTATGCATAGGCAAAACATAGTGGCAATAACAGGACCCAAGTCTTTATCCAACACTCTATCCATCTTTCCAATTCACTTAGTCTTTAATGAAAAGGATTTGTGTGGCCAGAGGGAAGAGAGAGCACATCACACATCTTCTCACATCTCTCTCTCTTTCTCTGTAGTATGCACTTGATGTTTGGACCACTGCGTGACTGCAGTAATAAACACTAAGGTCACTGCTCCTGTAAGCCAAATGGCAGACAGGATGGAGGGAACTCTTACTGATTAGCCAAAGTCTCCAAGCCAATTCCAATGAGATTCTAAGACTAAACATTAGTGAATTTCTGCAACAAAAGATCGTTTTGAGCCACATCTGTACTACTTTGAAGTCTGTTTTTGTAAATATGCCATGCAATTGAGTCAGGGTTGAAGGCAACTATAGTTCTGGTTTGCATCTAGATGGAGTTCGTTATACCAGTGTCAATGGAGATAATAAAGTCAGGAGAGCCTGAATGCTTATTCCCTACAATAGTTTAATAATCTCCTCATGCCCTGCCTGATCACAGTCAGTGCCTGATTAAGGTCAGTGCCAGAATATAACCAATTCTGGATTGCAGCCAGTGTTGCTGATTACATACAGTGCTAATGTTTCCAGTTTTAAAATCGCAGCCACCATCTTTACAATAGCAAAATCACATATTGCCTACCTGGGGATAAAAATCAGGAAAACACCCTCCTCCAAATGCCAACTAAATTTCCCCCCTGTCATAGCAAAAATTGTAGCAGAATTAGACAATTGGGCGAACCTCCCCCTTTCACTCTTTGGCACTGGCAGATGCCACCTTTTTAAAATGGTAAGTTTCCCTAAACTTCTGTACCCCCTCCAAACCATTCCGCTACTCCTGAAGCCGATGGATATTCAAAAACTCCATGCGGCTCTTTCCGCCTTTATTTGGAAGGGCTGGAGGCCCCGCATATCCCTAAAAAAACTCAGCCTCCCCAAACAGGAAGGCGTAATAGGCCTCCCAAATATTCGTTTACATAATTTATCCTGTCTCTTGAGGGTGAGTCTGGACTGGTTAACACATGCCTCAACCTATTCCAACTGGGAGCTGGAATCACAAATGATGTATCCCCATAACCTGTCCACCCTCCTACACTGCAAGATTAGCTTCTTACCACTCTCCCTTGAAACTCAATCTACTAATCCGAGACACTGTGGTGGCCTGGAGAGAGGTCAGGAAACTGCTACAATTGGCGCCTCACATCTTCTGCTTTTCTCCCACTTATTGGCCATCCATCTTTTCCACAAGGACAGCAATACAGGGCATTTCAAAAATGGAAATTGCGTAGTCTGACCACCTTCACTCAGCTGTTTGACATCTCAAATGGCAAACCACTCCCCCCCCCCCCCAGCAAACCCTTTGCAACTTCAATCTATCTGCCCAGCATCTGATTCATGTCTACCAAGCAAGAAGCTATGTGTGCAGTACATGCCCCTCCAGACTTGCACTTTAAATCCTCTCTCCTAAACACTCTAATTGAACATCAACGTCTCAAGATTTCTGACATTTATAAACCCTTGGCCTCCCACTCCATGGAACCTTCCCTTCATAAACTCTCACTTTCCTGGTGCAAGGACCTTGGTTCCCCAGACGCCATGGACGACATCATGGCGGGATACAACCCTACTTGCTCATTCATTACGAATGAATTTGGGAGATAACAACAATATAAAATAGTCCATAGAGCCTATATACCTCATCTGACTTCAAAAGACTTGCCTGCTGCAAATTTGTGCCACTTGTGCAAAATGAATAGGCCCTCTCTAATTCACAGACTTTGGCATTGTCCTCACATCTCGACCTTCTGGGACCAACTTTAGCTTTTTGTGGAACATGTCACGGGACTTCAGCCCAGGAAAGATGTCTTCTCCCTGCTTTTTGGGCCCTTGGACTCCAACTTCCAAATGTGGACTGCTGCCAATGCTAAAACCATCACACGCTATAAGTCATGGATCTCCACCTGCTACATGATAGCCAGGAGATGTATCCTTAGGCTATGGACAATGTCAATGACTCCATCAATTAGAGACGTGAGATCAGACCTATTTAACCTCCTGAGAAAGGAATACCTTGATCTGGTCATGAATTACTATCATAAACAACTCAGCTTCTCCAGAAAGTGGGACCCCTTCATTTGCAAAGAGGCGGCGACTCAGGACATCTTTATGTTGACCCAATATCAGCACTTGAGCGCCCCTTCTCTCCATACACTCTCTCCATCTTCCTCCTCGCACAACTCATGAAAGTCACCAGGGTCAATAACCGTCAACAACAGCCAAAAACAACCTACCTATGTTCTCTCGAGTCACCGGTCATCTACGTAAGTGACCATATGACCTCAGCATACGAGCCCACATAACGTGGTAAATGAACTGTTCTTTGAACTTTAATCTACCTGAGCTCTCTGATAGCTCATCGCCTGCAAAGCAATGGAATCCTACCCCTCCCCCCCCATACTCCCCCATTTGCCTTCCTCCCTACCCCTCCCCCCTTTTTTCCATGCACTTGTTTATCAATATACTAGCTAACGATTCAGCTAATGTGTTCAAGTTACAAGCTATTTCACCTAGCTAGCTATTTCACCTTGCTGATATTGCCTCTTACTAGGTTCATCTTCTTTTGTGAAAACCCAATACAATTCTCTTAAAAAAAAAAAAAAATCACAGCCAGCACCAGTGTTTCCAGTTTGCAAATCACAACCA
Source organism: Pelophylax lessonae (assembly GCF_965119305.1). Taxonomy (NCBI): domain Eukaryota; kingdom Metazoa; phylum Chordata; class Amphibia; order Anura; family Ranidae; genus Pelophylax; species Pelophylax lessonae. The sequence continues at coordinate 342,526,230 of NC_138770.1, forward strand.
GCTCCAATGTATTGTAGGAGTTTTTACTGTCCTGGTTCTTCATGGCTTCCAAAAACATGATAGGCAAATCAAATGCATAATTTATGCCCCTTGAAAACCTGAAGGTGCTAATTGATTTTTCATCTCCTTTTTTACAGCTAGGCACTAAAAATATCTCACCATGCAAATTCCCCATTCTCAGAAGGAGTAGTAGAATGTGTTTAAGGGTGTAATTCTAAGAATGGCCATGCTATGCAAGACAAATATCCTAATAATGGCCATGCTATGCAAGACAAATATCCTAATAAATTACAACTAATTGAAAACATACAATTTCATTTTCTCTTTTCACTTTCCAGAAATTTTGTGGCAAAATAATGACATTTTCCAAAGACACAACATGATGTTTAGCAATTACATGTTTTCCAAAATAGAGTCATATTGTGGATGTTTTTATTGTCCTTCCACTTCAGGGTCTAGAAAAATGTACATCCATATATACAATTACTCTTGCTATATTCTCACACCATCTAAAATAAATATTTTATTAGAACAATTACACTAAAAATCCATATAATATTGTAACACATTGACTTTAGTGTAATTTCTTTAAATAAACGTAATGATGGATGCACAGGTATACAGATGTGGACCAAAATCAGAACCAAAAATTAAATTGTTATATTCAAGCATGTATTGTAGCATACCATACCAACATAGTACAGTGCTGTAGAGCCAAGATGAATTAATTGAGCTGTTACAGGTTTGTAAGTGATTAGATGCACCAAAACACTTTATCCCCTTTGTAACATATTCGAGGGATTTGTAACATATTAGAAATACTTGTAACAAAAGCTCCTTTTTAGATAAAAGCTGTCATTTTGTGTCTAATATCTGCTACAGTATGGCCCCTTTCAAACATGGTAGTCCGTCCATGGACTCCGTTTTTTTCAGCGGGGGGATCAGAGCTGCCAGGTCCGATTCTTCTCTATGGGGGAATCGGATGAGAACGGATCGTCTGTCCATTCTCATCCGATCTGATCCACCAGACGAATGGAAAATAGGGTTTCCATCTGTCCGGATTTGACAGATCAGATCGGATGTCAGCGGACATGTCTCCGCTGACATTCGATGCCCCATAGAGATGCATGGGGCATCTGTTCAGATCCACCTGAAAAATGGACAGGCGGATCGGAACAGCCCGTCTGTGTGAAAGGGGCCTTAATCAGGGACATATTTTAGGAGCCATCCACCAAGCTTGTTGGGATATTTTGAGTTACAGGTGTATGTTTTTTAGCCTTGATTTAAGGGCCCTTTCACCCCATTATCTTTACTATATGAATAAGCTCCAGTTTGAGTGAAATGCATTGGTCTTGCAGGATCAGGTGGAACAGCTTGTGCATGCGATATCTGATTAAATATACACAAGGCTATTAACTGAGAGCAGCTTGCTTTCTTTCCTTCTGTCTAAAAGTGAAATTTATAGAGCAGCCAACGACTGCTGGGAGCCTGCACCCTAAAAGGGCCAAATGAGACTGACAAACAAAAGAGAAGACAGACGTTCAATGCCAAGCCCACTCCTAATGGGTGACATCACCAAATTCATTGTACTGAAGCCCCTCTCACAATCACCGGATGTCATTGGAAGACTGTTTACTGCCATCACAACTGGTTTTAGATTTTCAGGAACCTCTGCACCACTATTATCAATGAAATCTCTGAAACTTTCACAGATCATGGATGCATTGTTGAAAAGGATTCTCTTGCACAGCTGCTCCAGCTTTATCTCACCTTCAAACCAAGGACTGGACACATCGCTTGGCCAGCGATGGGAATTCAGGATGTCAATTTCAGATACAAGAATTTCAAATTTAGTGTGATAAAGCTGCAGGTCTGTTGCTCGCAGTTAAAGCATAAAGCCTGGAGCGTAAATTATCCACCAAACATTGATAAAATTGAGGGAGATTTATCCTCACATGGCCTTTTACACTCTCTGGATTGATTATCACACCTTTGAAATTACCTTTATTCAGAGATGCCATGACTTCTTTCAGATGTTTGCCAGGCATGTCTTTCATTATTTCAATTGCACAAACTGACATATTAATCAGCTGGTAGGCTTGTGGAAGTGTGATGTCATCTCTTTGAAGAGCTTCAGATAACAGTCCCATTTCCTGAACAGCATCTTCAACCCCAGCAAGGTTTAACAACCTTGTTGGACCTTGTTAAGGCCACTAAATAGAGATTTCTGCTGACTGTTTTGAGCTGAATTTAAGCTTGCTTTCATGAAATGACTGCAGTGCAGGATATGACCCCCAAACTGCTCATATAGCTCTCTGGCTTGAAGCAACCCACCTAACTGAAAACCTTTTTAAATTTCAAGAAATTGTACTTCAAATTCTTTTGCACATTCAGGGAGCTTTGACAGATTTTTTGGTGACTGATGATACACAGTATACAAGACCAGGAATAGAAACAATTGTATCTGAAATTCACAATTCAAGCCTATGACACAAGCAGTGCCATTTCACAAGCTGTGGATATTTTTCACTAAGTTGTTCCAGAACACCTGACTTTCTTCCAAGCATTACACTTGCACCGTCACTACAAACCCCAATCAAGTTTTTAGCAAGAAAGTCATTACTGAACCGATGTTTAGAAAGACAAGCTAGAAGAGTGACTTCAATAGACCGTGCATCTGTTTTAGGCAAATCAAACAAATTAAGAAGGAAAGTGATTGGGTCTTTTTTGTTAACAGAGGCACAAATATAAACAATTGACACTGAATGTGAAGAAACTGTAATAGATTTAGCAATATGTACAGAACTTTTTGGAGCCTGTTTAACAATTGCCCTGCAAAGCATTTATCTCATTTCACTGGCAATGTAATCTATTATTTGTACAGCTGTATACTCAATATGGAGAAGGGTCATTTTCTACAAACAGCCTAGGGTACTTTTTTTAACTTCTTCCCGTCTGCGCTATAGCCGAAAGACAGCTACTGTGCAGACCTTAATTGCTGGGAGGGCGCCCATGTACGTCCTTCCGTGTATGAGCTGCCTGTGCGCTCCCTGCTGTGTTCAGCGAGTCCATGAGCTTATCATGTGATATAAACAGCAGCCGGAGATCAGCTTTTTTTTCTCCTCACACTGCCAGCGTGAGGAGAAAAAAAGCTGATTACTGGCTGCTGTCAGAGGGACATCACTCCCGAAGAGGAGGAGCATCTGTGCCACCTACCAGTGCCACCTATCAGTGTCAATCAGTGCCCCATCAGTGCTGCCTATCAGTGTCACCTACCAATGCCCCATTAGTGCCATTTATCAGTGCCTGTCAGAGCCCATGAATGCCACCTATCAGTACCACCTATTAGTGCCCTTCAGTGCCACCCATTAGTGCTACCCATCAGTGCCACCTATCAGTGCAGCCTATCAGTGTCCATCAGTGCAGCCTATCAGTGCCTATCAGGGCCCATAAGTGCTGCCTCATCGGCACACATCAATGAAGGAGAAAAATGTGGGTACAGTGTTGCATGACCATGCAATTGTCATTCAAAGTGCGACAGCGCTAAAAGCTTAGAATTGGCCTGGTCAGGAAGGGGGTTTAAGTGCCCAGTAAGCAAGTGGTTCAATTCTAGCCACTGAGTTTAGTCCCAACATTCTGGTAGAAGAATTCTCTCACTAACATCAGCAGCTGTATCTTCAGTAACTAAGTCAACTACAGCTGAGTTACTGACTGGTGTAGTTTCTGCAGCGAACACTAGGTCATCCTGCTGAAGTGGAGGCTCACACTGAGATGAGAAACTTGCAGACTCAGTATGTGATTTTTTTTTTACTTGAAGCCTTTGAGAAGAAATCTACAGTGCTGTCCTTTTGTTTGCTTATTTCTGTACAAATAAAAACAATAAAAAAAGAGAGGGTGGAAAGGGTGGCACACACATTGGGTTCTGCAGTAAATCTAAAATATGGCAAAAACCTTTGAAGCCAAAATGTTAATCAAATAATATCTTAATAATGTAGTATTTTTTTCCATTACTCAGATATATAGTTTTTGTGTTCTGCTTGCATCTTGAACACCACTTTTTTGCATATCTGTCTTTTTTTTTTTTTTTGTGAATCTCTCATTTTTGTTTATGGCATTTACATTAAATATTTTAATTAAAACTATTAAATTAAACCCTTCCAAAAACTTCAAACTCCAAAAAGTCCACTCACCTCACTGGTTCCTCGGCGGCCAATTAGGCCAGGGACTTTTCTCTGGAGGATTTGGTCACGAAGTTGTTTCAGGGGTATAATCGTACTCTTCGCCTGACACCCAACGAAACGTGGAGGGAAACGCAGCTAAAAATTCTGCACAGAGCGTATATCCCTTTCACGTCCAACGGAAATGCTCCTTTAACACGTCTGTGCCCTCTCTGCAAAACCAACCGTCCATCATTACACCACAGATTTTGGTCATGTTCTTTTTTTATTTCGACCTTTTGGGATCAGGTGCTGGCGCTAATCCAACGAGTCACGCTCCTTCAGCTACCAAAGGACCCCCTATTGCTTATCTTTGGATATTGGGACAAGCATTTACAGATATGGACCAGCCGTCCTCCACCACACCCTCGTAATTGGATCCTTACCTGCCTATTAATAGCTCGCAGAGTTATTCTCGCCAATTGGATTACAACTGCGGGCCCTTCTGTATCACAAGTACATTGCAAACTTTTAAGCCTTATGACTAAAGACCAGCTTAATACGGACTCCAACCTTCCATCCTCAGCTGATCGTTACTCATGCAAATGGCAGGATTTTCTAGACTCGCTACCCAAAAATATTGGCTCTGCTCTGGTAGCGGATACTTTTGTGTATGCTGCTCCTGGGTAGGGAACTCCTTGCTGTAGCTTAGGTGTCTTCTCTAACATCCTCCTATCTCACCTGCACCCTTCTCCATACTCCTTCCCCTTCACTTTTGATCCTCCCCGTCTTTCCCGTTTTCCACTGTTTACCCCACATGGCACTAATGCCATTCAAGTACATAAGATCCATCCAACTAGGGTTCTAGTGTGATTTTTTTTTTTCCAATTCTGGATTGTTTACATGCTATCCCCCCCCCGGGTCAGATATGAGCTCTTTCCCTTGCTCGGCTTCTGACACTGTAAAATATTAAAATGTATTGTACAATGTTATCTCCTCTCTTACCTGTATCGTACATTGACTTTAATAAAGTTTCTTTAAAAAAAAAAAAAATTATTAAATTTAAGTTCCCTGAATAATTTTGATGCTTTCTTTCCCCTGGCTGTACCTGCTGCTTGAGAGCCTCACTAACAAGTTGGCTGGGGTGTGTGTAATGTAGTAGGCTGCCTGTTCCTTGCACTTCACAGAGCAGCTCCATGCGGCTCTTGCTGCACTTTGATTCATGGCGTCATGGGGGCACAGAGCTGCTGTGAATCTTTCCAGCGGAATCTAAAGGAGGACTACAGGAAGCCTACTGCGGCTGCGTCTTTATCCTTTGCAGAGGCTCTGCTCAGCCTCAATCAGTGTGTGGCACTTAATATTGCGAGCTGTGCCAGTGTCTGGTGGTGTAGTGCCTGTTACATAGTGGCGACTCTACGAACAACATATGGGGGAGCACATAAGACACCGCAGTCAAAACTTTACAAAATATGAGATTAATGGCTCAATGATTTTTTAAAGAGTTTGTTGAGAAAGCAGATCTGATGTGAGTTTGTAGTATATGAATTCACAATAGTGTAAGTATTGTTATCAATCACACAAACTAAGATCAAATATTGCCCCTCTGAGTAAGAAATAGAGTGAAGTAATTTATGTGTAGAGGAAGCGAGAAAGTGAATCTTTTGGACACAAAGACTGTTGCACTTAGTAGCAAATGCTTCTTTACATATAGTGGTTCTTTTTGCAGTTGATTAGGTCCGGTAGCATTACCTGAGAATAATTTTAGCCTCATGGTGTGTATGTAAGAGCTGCTTCTAAGAGTTGCCTGTTTACATGGCCCACTGATATGCTGCAGGTGTGAAACAGGGTTGTGTGTGGAGTCTCCCGAAGAGCAGCAACTAGTACTGCACAGGTACAGTAAGTGTAAGGAACATAATTAGTGAAACAGCAAAGCACAAATCCCATACCATGAATACCCATAAAAAAAATACAATTTTGCGTGGGATCAGTGATCAGTGAGGGATTCAGTGGCGGCTGCACATTAAACTTAAGGGTATACAAAGGTGAAAAGCTCTATTGCTGATGACATACATCGTTATAATAGATCTCATAGTGCTAAAACTAAGAATTAAGCAATAAAAGAGAGAACATAGTTGGCCTCAATAGGATCATAGCCAATCAGATTTGGTAATGATAGATTCAGAGGAAGGAGATTTTAGGGAGATATCTTCAGATATTATATCCCAGTCGTAGGAGTTTAAGACCTTGTAGGTTGGCTGCTAGAGAGACAGTGGCATTCTTGCTGATAATCAGCTTGATTTGAAAATCCCAGTGGTAGGATGAACCCAGCAGTTGAGTAATGCTTTTGTTATTGGGAGGAAGTTCCTCTGAAGCTGCAAGGTGTGTTGAGAGAGGCGCAAAAATTGCAATGAAGAGTATTGTGCAGGGGAGGTCTTGAGGTTTACGAGACACCTCCAATAATTTCTCCTTTAGATAGAAAACTTGCACCTGCATAAAGGCATCATATGATACCTTCTCAGGGTGATATGTAGGCTTGGGTAAGTGATGCACTCTATGACAATTTCTGTGGCAGGAACATCAGGCAACAGGGTTTAGAGAGGTTTACAGGTCCAACTGCACAGATTTGGGTATCCCACAAACTTTAGCATTGTTTTGTCATGCTCTATTCTCAAGATCAGCAATCTTACCTTTGAACCATGTCAGCTCCTCCTCTATATTCTTATGGCAATCTATAAGAATATTAAAGGTAGAATTAAACTCTCTCGTCCTCTGTTTGATATGATCCACCCTGTCCACCAGCTCTTGAACCTCTGCTTTAAACTGGTGGATACAGAATAGCATATCAGATTACAGGAAACTCCTAAGGGAGATAAACATGTCTTTTTAGGTAGTATCCATCGTGAATCAATTTACAAAGCCACTATATGTGGCAAAATTATATAACCACAAAAAAAGGACATGCGCACTTCAACCCACCATTGTCACTAGACTAAAACATAACTTTTATTATTCGTGTCAAAAATGTACTGACTGTATATGTGCTCTTACTCACAAGGAGGCACTAAGATACTAAAAGACTCTCAACATCCCAATATTGCTTGTATCTGGGTTAAATTTCTCTTTATCCAATGGTCAAGGTATATATCTGCACACAACACCCTCTGGGCTGAATTAACAATATTACAGACGTATACAGGGGCTACACAATTGTGCCTCAATTTTACCCAAAGAAGATTTCAGCTCTGTGTCAAGCTGTAAGGGGAGTAGGGCATAGATGCCATCTTTATCTTCTATGCTAAGGAAAATTCAATTGAACATGAGTAGAAGTGACAAACCAGAAGAGAAGGGCATAGATGATCTATAAATGGTGGATATTTTCCCAACAGATGCCATTTTGAAACATGCACACCATGTGGTGACTCGCTTAAACACTTTTTAAATTATTTTTGGCACCACTGATAAAGCTCTTTCCTAAGAGTGAATCGTATTTACTTTTTTTCTTTTGTATTGGATGGTTTAGCACATGGATATCGAGAGTGGCACTGATTCCCATATTGCTCTCAGGAACAGTTGGCATGCTGAACTTTAAGGAGAATAGACAAGCCCTTCAGTAGTCAGTGTATCCAACTATCCATAGTTTTAGAGATAAAGCCTTATTTCAGTTAAATCAGGGCACGATTGTGTAGCCCCTTTTATATATCTGTAATATTGTTATTGCCCCCTTGTGGGAAAGAGCACATATGCAATTAGTACATTTTTAACACGAGTAATTAAAGTCATGTTTTAGCCTAGTGGCACTGATATGTGTCAGTGCACATTCCCATTTTTTGTAGTTGTGTAGTATTCATTATGGACTGAATGGGGTAGGAGAAGAAAAGCAGCGCCACCTCAGTGTAGATTAAAAGGTTATTTATTACATAAAAACAATGTAGTAACCTACACAGAGGAAATGGTGGATCAGCAAATGGTGACGGTTCATCTGCAACACTGTAGGGATGTTAGGGAAGTACACTGTAGCGGCCGTGGTCCTGGCTGTGCCGGTGGAGTCCGACACTTCCTGTGTTTCTGGCAGCGTTCAGTATCCTGGCTTACATCCAATAGTGGCAGGGGGGTGCTCGCGTTCGGAGCATGCATGCTCTTTCCTCAGGCAAGATCACCTGAGGACCATTTGCTAATCAACTATTTCCTCTGTGTGAGTTACTACATTGTTTTTATGTAATAAATAACATTTTAATCTACACTGAGGTGGCGCTGCTTTTCTTCTCCTACCCCTTTTTGTCCGTTAAAGAGTCCCTCTAACTCTGTATGAAGCCTGCAGCCACCTCCACTATCCATCTCCACTAACCCCAGGGATTGAACTATCCTGCATACCTTCTAAAAAGACTAACTACAGCCACAGTTGAAACTTTTTCATAAGATCGAATGTACTTGAATTTTTCACTGGCGCAGTTCGACGTTGTGTATTAGGAACTGAATGGAATCAGTAAACTCACAGGGGCCGTTTAAAGAGGTGTCATGGGAGCTCACCTCAGCATCATGTGGTCTTATAGTGGCCATTCTGGGCTTCGATTTGGCTTAGCTGCCTGTGGGTGGTGAGGAGGAAGCAGGGGATGTGGTTTAAAATGAGGCAAAGCAGACAGGAGATCCCCTGGAGGCTAGTGCTTTAGCCACAGTCAGTGGTGGGTTGTTGTGCAGTGAAGATGAGTGGAAGCTACCAGCATGTTGAATGCTGCTGTTTGCTGGCTCAGGAAAAAAACTTGGTCAGCTTCTGAGGACACAGCCCTGCCTTGCTTTTTTAGGTCATGCTGTTCAGTGTCTTGAGGGGGCAGGAAAACTGTGGCGATGCTCAGAATGTATCGAGGCACTGCTAATGACAACTAGAAACAAGGATGCAGCAGAGCTCTTAAGCTAAGCGGCCAAAGAGTCGGTCTTGAACTTTATCTTCTTGTATTATTTGTAAATTTAGATGTTTTCAAGGTTATTTACAGTAGTTGATTTTTATTACATACATGTTGAGATAGTATTCGGATTTAAAGGGCTCTGGGTATAATGCGGTGCATGTTGACCTAATTAAAATTATGCTGTTAATAGCAGTTTAACCTAGCAAATTATTTTTGATATGTTTACTTTTTTTGAGGGTAAATATCCTGAGTGCAAAAAAAGTGTGTTTCTGGTTGTGTGTGTGCTTCTGGTTGCTTATTTCATCTGCACCTTATTAGATGTTCTCAATCCCTTTAGTAAATACACCCAACTGACATTTAAGTGGCGATGCATAGGGGTTGCTTCATAAAAGGACAATAGGCTCTTCAATTCTCAAGGAAATTTTCCCTTAGCTTAGTGAATATAGGTAAAACTATAACTTCCATCATATGCAAGCAAAAATAGTTTTTCTGTTTTTTTTTTTCCTTACACATGATGCTTGTTAGCAAATCAACCACATAGAATGAGAAATTTGAACTTTTTCATTCATAGGGTAAAAGGATAATTCTGGTTTGAGCTGTCTTCTCCAGTAACACAACTACTAACTCAGTTATTACTTTACTATGTCTTTTCCAGTAAGGTGCATTAAAGGGTGAAGGTTATCATTAAAAAAAATCATGATATAAAAAGGATATATAATTACATTCTGATGCAAAAAGTAAAGACTCAATCACACTATGCCATACTAGATAAAAGTGTCCATTTTCAACCTGCTTGTGTAAGAAAAAAAAGTGTGCCCAGATCTACCTGCTCAACTTGCACTACATACTCTTTCCAATATATTTTTGTATTACATCACCATTTTGTACATTCCACATGACCAATAAAAATGGAATTATTATTATAAATAATATTATAGTTGCAGGCAAAAGCTGGGAAATCAGTAGTTGTTTTAGGAAAAACTAATTGTGTTTCATTCTCATATTATAAATCACAAATGTGGGAAAACAGCGATGCAACACCAAATATACATACCGCAAAATTGATTATACATATGTGCATGTTCTGTAAATTACATACCAGCATCTGATATACTGTGAGTGATAGGATACAGGCCTCCTGCCTCCATGACAGGAAATGGAGTGTATCTGATTAAGCTGACTAAGAAAAGTGTGAACATTTTGGCCATAGTTCTTGTTACAGTTGCATACTCATTCAGTTACAGTTCATTTTATAGTAAGTGAGATAGCAACACATTGAATGTGTTGTGATTTTAGAATCTGCTACACTTTACACTTATTAACCAAATATTCTAAAAGTTCAAATTTAGTTTTATGTTTGTCTTACAATGCATTTACAAAACTGTCAAATAATAATGTCATTAATCATTATTGTCATTGTTATCTTATTACTAAAGTTTTTTTTCTTTTTTTTTTGAGCATTTGTATTTTTCGCTTGTGCTCAGTTTCAGAAAGTAAACTCTGTTGGTGATCTCCCGCTCTTCTTGTAGGACACACTGGCCCCCTGCAGACGCCTTTACCATATGCTGAAAATTTAGCAGTAGCACAACTCACTGTAAAGCACAATTGTGCCAGGACCAAGCAGAAAATATGATTTTTGCTTGGTGTCTTGAGTCCTGCCCTATTGATTTTTGGGATATTTTATTTGCCCTGATTTGTCCCTGTATTACAACATTGCTTATCTACTTCCAGTCCGAGCCATCTCTGACATTCCTTTCCTACTTGTAAAAAAAACATAATTTTTTTGCTAGAAAATTACTTAGAACCCCCAACCATTATATATTTTTCTTTGTTAGGCAAAGGCCCTAGAGAATAAGATGGTGGGTATTGCAAATGTTTATGTCACGCGATATTTGCGCACAATATTATGCCAAGTGAATAGATACCAAACATATCACGCTTTAAATTTGTGTCTGCCAGTGGAAAGTCGCCAAACTTCTATAGCTAAAAATCCCCATAGGTGACACTTTAAAAGCCTTTATAGGTTACCAGTTTAAGGTTGCACAGGAGGTCTGTTGCTAGAATTATAGCTCTCATCTGACGTTTGTAGCGATACCTCACATGTGTGGTGCAATCACCCTTTACATATGCCTGTGGGATTGGCATTCGTGTTCACATTTCTGTGTGAGCATGGGTGAATGGGGGCAATTTAAAATATACAGTGGGTACGGAAAGAATTCAGACCCCCTTAAATTTTTCACTCTTTGTTATATTGCAGCCATTTGCTAAAATCATTTAGGTTCATTCTTCTTCCTCATGAATGTACACATAGCACCCCATACTGACAGAAAAACACAGAATTGTTGACATTGTTGCAGATTTATTAAAAAAGAAAAACTGAAATATCACATGGTCCTAAGTATTCAGACCCTTTGCTCAGTATTTAGTAGAAGCCCCCTTTTGATCAAATACAGCCAGGAGTCTTTTTGGGAAAGATGCAACAAGTCTTTCACACCTGGATTTGGGGATCCTCTGCCATTCCTCCTTGCAGATCCTCTCCAGTTCTGTCAGGTTGGATGGTAAACGTTGGTGGACAGCCATTTTTAGGTCTCTCCAGAGATGCTCAATTGGTTTTAAGTCAGGGCTCTGGCTGGGCCATTCAAGAACAGTCACAGAGTTGTTGTGAAGCCATTCCTTCGTTATTTTAGCTGTGTGCTTAGGGTCATTGTCTTGTTGGAAGGTAAACCTTCGGCCCAGTCTGAGGTCCAGAGCACTCTGGAGAAGGTTTTTGTCCAGGATATCCCTGTACTTGGCCGCATTCATCTTTCCCTCGATTGCAACCAGTCGTCCTGTCCCTGCAGCTGAAAAACACCCCCACAGCATGATGCTGCCACCACCATGCTTTACTGTTGGGACTGTATTGGACAGGTGATGAGCAGTGCCTGGTTTTCTCCACACATACCGCTTAGAATTAAGGCCAAAAAGTTCTATTTTGGTCTCATCAGACCAGAGAATCTTATTTCTCACCATCTTGGAGTCCTTCAGGTGTTTTTTAGCAAACTCCATGCGGGCTTTCATGTGTCTTACACTGAGGAGAGGCTTCCATCGGGCCACTCTGCCATAAAGCCCCAACTGGTGGAGGGCTGCAGTGATGGTTGACTTTCTACAACATTCTCCCATCTCCTGACTGCATCTCTGGAGCTCAGCCACAGTGATCTTTGGGTTCTTCTTTACCTCTCTCACCAAGGCTCTTCTCCCCCGATAGCTCAGTTTGGCCGGACTGCCAGCTCTAGGAAGGGTTCTGGTCGTCCCAAACGTCTTCCATTTGAGGATTATGGAGGTCACTGTGCTCTTAGGAACCTTAAGTGCAGCAGAAATCTTTTTGTAACCTTGGCCTTTGACCTCAAGATTCTCATTTGCTCTGACATGCAGTGTGATCTGGAAGGTCTTATATAGACAGGTGTGTGGCTTTCCTAATCAAGTCCAATCAGTATAATCAAACACAGGTGGACTCAAATGAAGGTGTAGAACCATCTCAAGGATGATCAGAAGAAATGGAAAGCACCTGAGTTAAATATATGAGTGTCACAGCAAAGGGTCTGAATACTTAGGACCATGTGATATTTCAGTTTTTCTTTTTTAATAAATCTGCAACAATGTCAACAATTCTGTGTTTTTCTGTCAGTATGGGGTGCTATGTGTACATTCATGAGGAAGAAGAATGAACCTAAATGATTTTAGCAAATGGCTGCAATATAACAAAGAGTGAAAAATTTAAGGGGGTCTGAATACTTTCCGTACCCACTGTATATTGTTTATTTTATTATTTATTGTACTTTAATAAACAGTTTTTTTTTAATAAATTTTAGTGCTGTCATAATCGATGAACAACATTCCTTGTGACAGCATGGGCTCTAACAGGTCTTCTTTATGGAGAGATCTAGGATCTCTGGCCTCCAATTCAGCCAATCAGACAGATTGGTCTGATGGGCTGATTCACTGGCTGGTAATTGGTCAGTTAACACAAAGCAGAAACTGGAAGTGGAAGTGACATCACACAGTAGGAGAACCAACATCTGTTCCTCTTACTGTGTACCCAGAGCCAGATGTTGCCAGTTGCATCCTTATCCTGATTGCTCAGGAGAGCCCGGTAAAGGCAGAAGGTAGGACCCCCTTCTGCTGCCTGTAAAAATAATCCAGCGACTCTTTGGCCACTCTGTATACTTTTACCGGCTTCAGAATTGCAGTCCGAAAAAACTGATACCTCAGTCATTGCTGCAGCTGCAGCGATGCCTGAAATATCACCCTTCATATCCAGCAATGTACTGGTACATCACTGGATGGGAAGTGGTTAAACACCATCTGTCTGGGCCTGTATCTTAGGGTCCAATCAAACCAGATGCATTGGCACATTTTTTTAGCCCATGCCAGTGCACTGGTTTTTAAAAAAAATAGGTATGTGAATGGGAGCAGTTCACACTGATACGTTACTTTGATATGTACTGGTTTGCGGTGGAAAGAAAGTACATCAGGGAAATTGGCAGGCCAGCACAAGTTTGACTCCCCTGTTGTCTCGTAGACCCTTTGCATGCTCCAGGAGGTGAGGGGAGAAGTGCACGTAAATAAAGGCATTGCATTTGCAGCATGCCAACGCACATTAACACATGTTTACTTGTGCCCAATGCACACTTTGCAGTGTGGATGGACCCTTATGGCTGTTTTTAAACACAAAAACTTCCATGATCACAGCTTGTTCAGATTGCTTTTTGCTTAATGATTTTGTACTTTGTCTCATTTATCTTAGTGCGTATAACCTGTTGCTAGTGTAATACACCTGAGGCCATTGGCTAAGATGTCTCACATTGAGAAGCTCACAACTCCTTGCAGGGTTTAAAGATAGAAACAAAATGCTTCTTAGACTCTGTTCAAGATTCCTGCCAGTGCTTCCTTTCATTTGGAAGAGAGATAGCTACTTTTTTTTGTTTTATTTAAAGGGTGAAAAAAGTTAGAGCCCTTTATTTTGTATTGGGTAATATGTGCTAGTTGGGAAGTTACCCTAATTTCCAATTCCAGTAAGAGCATTCTTACAACACATTCATTGGGACAGGTCTTCACAAGCAGAAGTAAAAAACCTCCACTATTTTTAACACCAAACAAAGGTTTTGGCTGGAATAATTGTTAAAACTACTATGTAAAGGTAGGTTCACACTGTAGAAGGGCCAGGCAGGCATGTTTGTGCAGGCACAACAGCCTATTCATTTGACTGGGCTGTTGTACCTGTTAGAAATACAGGAAAAAATTCCCTGACCGTTTAAAAAAAAAATGCAAACGCACAGAACAGCCATGTTGTTTCATGCATCCAAAGATACTCTGATTTTTTATATGCATGGGGGTGCCTTTAATAATTAGTGGCACCCTCGTGAGTCTTCTAAAGAGCAATGCGTTTTACTTGGGGGTCAAGGAATGCATGCAATTTGCACATGTTCCCGGACCCACTACAGTGTGAACCTAGCATAAACAATGGTTGAGACTTCTAAGCAGGCACATTATATTTGTTTAGGGCACCTAGTTCAGACACACTTCCTTGGCATTAATCATTCATTTATGGCTTGCTCACTGGTTCCTTCCACGGACCTCTGTTAGTTCTGTTTCCTGTAGTAACATGGAAATCAGGGGGAGGAACAGTTCAGTGTTGCAGACACAGAGGGGTTGATTTACTAAAGGCATCTAGACTGTGCACTTTGAAAAGTGCAGTTGCTCCAGAGCTTAGTAAATGACATAAAGCTTCACTTTGCAAAGAATACCCAAACAAGTGCCGGAAAAATTAAAAAAAACAGCACTTTTGCTTGGATTGGATTGGATAATGGAAGTCAGCAGAGCTTTTGCTCATTTACTAAGCTCTGGAGCAACTGCTCTTGCAGAGTGTAACTTCACTTTGCAAAGTACATAGTCTATTTCCCTTTAGTAAATCAACCCCAGAGGATCAACATTCCCACAAAGATCAATTTTAGTACAGGCTTCAGCCACCAACTCCTTTTCATTAGAGTAATGTTAGGTGGAACAGGTAAATAATTACTTTCTTCTTTACAGGCATAGCTTTAAAATAAAAAACTGAATTTTTGTAAAATCTTACCTGTAAAATTCCTTTCTCTGAGTCCTCCGACAGTCACTGCCGCCTCTAATTCATCACTATTGGGTATTGACTTCCGCTCCGCAGGAGTAGCTAGGCATAAGACTTAGTCAAAAAGAACAAAGGCATTTGCATATACACACCCATGGGGGCTGTCCCACTAGGTCAATACCCCCCTGCAGTGACCACTCCCAACTCAGTTTGGTAGCATAGCAGTAGTTAACAAGACAACAACCCCAAAAGAGGGGCGGGGGCGGCGACTGTCGGAGGACTCAGAGAAAGGAATTTTACAGGTAAGATTTTACAAAAATTCCATTTTCTCTTACGCCCTCCGACAGTCGCCGCCACCTCTAAGTCATCACTATTGGGATGTCCCAAAGCAGTGGAGATATGAGGGGTGGGAGATGCAACCGTAGAAAAGGCAACGCAGTACCCACATCAGAGAAAGGAACCTTACACGCACAGTGAGAGAACCTTCTGGGCAACAGAAAACAATGCTCAACAGGAGCAATAGCCCTGGAAAGCAAATACCAACAGCCAGGGACCCATAAAAACACAAGGGTCCTTCATGGCACTGCCTCAATGAGAACTTTGCGGCCAAAGGAGGCATCAGCTGATGCCAGAACATCTACCTTGTAGAATTTTGAAAAAGTGTGCACCGACGACCAAGTCACAGCCTTGCACACCTGGGTCACCGAGGCACGATGCCAATAGGCCCAGGACGCACTCACAGATCTGGTAGAGTGCGCCTTAACAGGGAAGGGCGGAACCCGCTCCTTCAAAGCATAAGCCTGTTCAATGGTCTGTCTGATCCATTTAGCAATAGTCGCTGCAGACGCAGCCATGCCCTTCCGAGGTCCCTCAGGAAGGACAAAGAGGGAATCCGTCTTCCGAAAGGATTCCGTAGACGACAGGTAAACCCTGATCGCCCTGACAACATTCAAGGAATGAAGCGCAACCTCCTTAGGATGCTTAGGCTTCGTACAAAGCGAAGGCAGGACAATGTCCTCATTAAGGTGGAACTCAGAGATCACCTTAGAAAGAAAGGAGGGATGTGGACGCAAGACCACCTTATCCTCGTGAAGCACCAAGTACGGGGAACGGCAAGACAACGCCGCCAGTTCCGACACCCTGTGAGCCGAAGTGATCGCCACTAAAAAGGCAACCTTCATAGACAGCAGAGGCAACGATATCTCCCGTATTTTTTCAAAGGGAGCACGCTGTAACACGGACAGAAATAAGTTCAAGTCCCATGGAGGTAAGGGCTCCTTCCTGGGAGGAGCCAAATGCCGCACACCTTGAATGAAGGTGCGAACCAGGGAATGCGACGCCACAGGGCGTTGGAAAAGAATAGCCAGTGCAGAAACCTGGCCCTTTATTGTGGCCAGCGCCAGGCGCTGGTCCACCCCAGACTGGAGGAAGGCCAACACTCTCGACACCGAGTACAAGCGAGGGGAGAACCCCCTGGACTCACACCAGGCGAAATAAGCCTTCCAGGTACGGTAATAGATTTTACCAGAGGAGGTTTTCCTAGCCTTGACAAGGGTAGGGATGACCTCAGGGGAGAGATCCCTGTCCCTCAGGACCTGGGTCTCAGCAGCCTGGCCGTTAAAGCCAGCGACTGTGAAGCAGGATGGAAGATCGGACCTTGAGACAGGAGATCTTCCCGCAGAGGCAGACGCCACGGAGGCGCCACTGCCAGGTGAACAACGTCGGCGTACCAGGACCGGCGTGGCCAGCCGGCGCCACCAGAATCACCAGGTGCAGTTCCGAGACTAACCTGCAGAGGAACCTGGATAGCAACTGAATCTGAGGAAAGGCATACATCAGATGATACTGATGCCAAGGGGCCACCAACGCGTCCCAGGCGTCTGCCAGAGGATCGCGCGTTCTTGCCACGAACCTTTCCACCTTGTTGTTCAGTCGAGACACGAACAGATCCACGTCCGGGGATCCCCATTTCACACACAGCATTTGGAAGACCTCCGGGTGCAGGGACCATTCCCCCTGGTCCAGGGTCTGGCGGCTCAGATAGTCGGCCTACCAGTTCTCCACACCCGGAATGTGAACTCCTGAGATTGCTGGGACATGAGTCTCGGCGCAAGACAGAATGTCGGTCACCTCCCGGGCCGCCCAGGCACTCCTGGTGCCCCCTTGGTGGTTGATGTAAGCCACCGCGGTAGCATTGTCCGTCTGTACCCGAACAGGACGGCCCCGAAGTCGGTCCGACCACTGGAAGAGACAGTTTTTTCTCTCTCAATTCCAGCACATTTATCGGGAGGGAGGACTCCTCCTCCGACCAAGTGCCCTGGGCAGACAGGTTGCCCAGGACTCCACCCCAGCCCGACAGGCTGGCATCCGTGGTAATCACAGTCCACAACAACGGACGGAAGAACTTGCCTTCCGACACCGTCGGGGATTGAAGCCACCACAGAAGAGCCAATCTGGTCTGACGACTCAATGAGACACTCAGATCCAGGGACTGAGATAGTCTGTCCCACCTGGCCAGGATCTCCGCCTGGAGAGCCCGCGTGTGAAACTGAGCAAAGGGTATTGCCTCGAAGGCCGAAACCATCAACCCCAGGCCCTGCATACAGGTCCTGAGTGATGAGGACGGACTGTCCCTGAGGGACCTGATCTCGTCCTGTAAGGTCCGGAGCTTGTCCTCCGGCAAGAACACCTTTGCCTGAGCAGAGTCCAGAATCATTCCCAAATAGGGAAGGCGAACCGATGGAGACAACGTCGATTTCTGCACGTTGATTGTCCATCTGAACTCCTGTAGCGTCTGCACCGTGGTGGACAGATCGCGCAGCAAGTCCTGGCTGACACTCTATCTCAGAAGAAGATCATCCAGGTACCCCAAGACCGCAATGCCCTGTGCTCTCAACAGGCCCAGAACCGGTGCCAGCACCTTGGTAAAAACCCTTGGAGCCGAAGCGAGACCGAAAGGTAATGCCACAAACTGATAGTGGTCCTCTGCGATAGCAAACCGAAGATACCTCTGGTGACCCTCGAAAATGGGGATGTGCAGATACGCATCTTTCAGATCTATCGAGGCCAGGAATTCCCCTGGACTCAGAGAGGCCACCACCGAGCGGAGAGATTCCATACGGAACTTCCGAACACGCACAAAGTGGTTCAGCGCTTTCAGGTCCAGAATAGGACGTACTTTGCCCTCCTTCCTGGGCACAGTAAACAGATTTGAATAAAATCCTCGAAACCTGTCCCAATGAGGTACCGGGACAATCACCCCCTGAGCCAGAAGGTCCAGCACTGCTTGGTGCAGGTCCTGCAGACGCCCAGGAGGCAAATGAAGATTTGAGGGAATAAATCTGTTCCCTGGCCAGGATAGGAATTCGATCTTGTATCCTGATCGAACGATTTCCTGAACCCACCTGTCCAAAATCCAGAGCAGCCAAGGTTGGAGGAAACCGCGCAAATGTCCCCCCACCCCGGAGTTGGGTGAGGGCGCCCCTTCAGGCAGAGGCGGATTGACCCGCCGAGCCGGCATTGCCTGACTTCTGCTTGCCCGCCCAGGGCTTCTTCTGGTTACCATGGCCCTTGAAGGGCTTGCCCTTGGAGTGGTTCTGAAAGGCATGAAAGGACCCCTGAGTGTATCGAGACGCAGAACCCCGCTTGCCATGAAAGGACTTGTTCTTCGGGTTCTGGGGCAGCAAAGTGCTCTTGCCCCCTGTGACGCCCTTCACCAGGGTATCCAACACCTCACCAAAAAGGCGAGAACCAGCATAGGGAAAATCAGCAACTGTTTTCCGCGAGGACTGGTCAGCCGACCAGCTCTTCAGCCAGATCAGTCGACGGTTAAGCACTGAGACACTAGAAAGGCGAGCTACCAAAGGGGCCTCGTTTAAGGCCGCATCACACAAATACATGATTCCTTGGTGAATTTGATCCACCATCTCCAGCCGGGCAGGTGGAACAGCATCAGACACCAGGTTGCTCCTAAGCACCTTAGTCCAGTCACCCACCGCCTGAGCCACCAAAACGGACGCGAAAATGGGTTTGAGCAATGAGCCCGCCACTGTATAGGAATGGCGGGCAAGAGACTCCAACCGCCGGTCCGTGGGATCCCGAAAAACCGGGGTATCCTCTGAAGGAACCAAGGTGGCCTTGTTCAATACGGCCACAGTGTGATCCACCGGTGGAGGCACACACCATCGTGAATTCATAGCAGCTAGTAAAGTAAGAAAAACTAACATTTTTCAAAGAAAATCAAAGAAAAAAGATTAGATAGGCTGAGACTGTAGCCCCAGCACAGGGAAGCCTAGCTACTCCTGACGCTAGGCAGAAAGAAACTGAGTTGGGAGTGGTCACTGCAGGGGGGTATTGACCTAGTGGGACACCCCCCATGGGTGTGTATATTTTTTTTTATTCCAGTTGTTGGAGAATCCTATGTTCAACAGAAGAACTTGACAAAGCTACATGGTAGCGAAACATGTAGTTGTGGCAACGGGAGGTGCCATAGAAGCGAGTGTACCACTTTCCCCGTCCCGCCCGGCTTCCTGTCTGTCTCCACGGGTGACTTCCGGCCCCCTTTGGTGACGTCATCTGAGAGCGACCTCCGGTGTTCACGGCGGACACAGCGGGAGTTGAACACACTGGCCCCGGTCTCTGAAAGCGGCCACATACTGGACCGAGCGAGCCTCCGACATTGGGGACCGGCTTTTTCCATCAGAGTGCCCCCCTTTTTCCTTGCATTTGGGATTTAGAGGTCCGTGGGTCCCATGATTTCCATCAGGGATTTCAACAGCATGTAAAGGAGACACAGAGGCTTCAAGGTTCGGCTGGAAAGTATGTCATTTGTTTTAAACTGCCTTGGATGTGCTCAATAAATTTTCAAGTCTATATATGTGAACTCTTTTTGGGGCAATTTACTTTTATTCATGCACGCTAGAGTGCCATCCTTTTTTTTCTTCTGTTGAACCTTTCCATACACCATCCTGTGTTAAGGATTAGGCGACCAGCGGTGCAGTCCATACACTGGTATATCAATCCTTGGGTTAGGACCTGACAGGAACATTGTGCCCAGGAATAGCACCTGAACCCTTTTTGTGTTACTAGGAGAATCCTATGTGCATACATTCAATTCTAATACTGGCTATACACATTCACAAAGACAGGAAAGGGCAGAAGTGATGGGATCCATGAAGCTTTAATAATCCAAAATGCTGCACATAAAGTTAGAAACAAAAACAGAGTGCAAAAAAAATGTGGTCTGATGGTCAAGCCAAATCTTAACCTTTGACATAGCGCATGAGCTCAAAACAGACATTATGCTGGTGCATATAGCATTCTGTGTTTGTCTTTCACCTCTTGGTGCAGCAGGATGGATTAAAAAACGAAACGGATCTCGTGCCTCCTGCATTTTTCTGCTTTTCTTGCTGCTGCCTAATGGCTGACTTTGATGTATGATTAAATTAATGTTCTGCTATGTCAGCTACTGGAATATACAATTTAATGTTCAACATGCATGTGCGGTTGACAAGTGCCATCGCCTAGAGATTTGGCATAAATTCAAAACGGAAAACGTTGGCTGAAAAGTTGACAATTCAAATAGGTTTTCCGTTTTTGCTCATTATTGAGTTAGCACTATATCGTTTTTGCTTGCATAAAGGCAGAGTCCAAGATGCAGTCAATACTAATAACAAACACCAGTCAATATTGGTGAAAAGCTGCACAGATGCTTTGCCAGACTAACTAGAGTGTCAAATGTATTTCTAATCTAAGATGTGTGAAAGAAAATCAAGATACATTTATAGTTTACGCTTAGAAACTCATCATTTTCAATTATCTCACAAGCCACGCCCCCTGACATTTAGGATCACGCCCCTAGGGACACACTTAACCCCTTGATCACCTGTAAAGTTAACCCCTTCCCTGCCAGTGTCATTTTTACAGTAACAGTTCATATTTATAGCACTGATTACTGTAGTAATGTCACTGGTACCCCCAAAAGTGTCAAAAATGTCAGTTAGGGGTCCGATCTGTCCGCTGCAATGTCGCAGTCCCGCAAAAAAAATTTCAGATCGCCACCATTACTAGTTAAAAAAAAAACAATAAAAATTACATAAATCTTTCCTGTAGTTAGTAAACGCAATAACTTTTGCACAAACTAATTAAAATACGCTTATTGCGATTTTTTTTACCAAAAATATGTATCAGAAAACAAATTGCCCTAAAATGTTAAAACATTTTTATTTTTACATTTTTTTTGAGAATTTCATATAAAAAAATGGGAAAAATATTGTTATTTTTCAAAATTCAAGCTCTTTTTTTTGTTTATAGCGCAAAAAAAAAAATCGCACAGGTGATCAAATATCACCAAAAGAATGCTCTGTTTGTGGGGAAAAAAGGACCTCAATTTTATTTGGGTACACGACCGCGCAATTGTTCGTTAAAGTCACGCAGTGCCGAACCGCAAAATAGGGCCTGGTCATTGAGCAGCCAAATCCTCCGGGGCTAAAGTGATAAAGCAAAGTTCCCCCTTGATCCAAGGGTGACAAAACCACAAAGAGGTGCCATGACTGGGTGGGAGGGAGGGGATCTCACCAAGCCAATCCAGGACAACTGTGAAAGAGTCAGTCATTAGGGGTTTATATAGCCCCCCAGAAAGAATGTGCCGAACATTCCTGAAACGCACTTTTCCCGCTTCAACTACCCATGACCCGCGTCTCTAGGATTTAAAGCTACGCATACCTAATTTTTTTTTTTTAAATAAATTTAAACTTGTGGTGACCACACTGCCGTGGGCCCTTGAGTTGTGCCAACTTTAACATAGGATTGTAGTTTGCACCATCACACAAACTGTTATTCTAAAACACTATATACAAATAACCACACATACAGCAAGAATGTATTCAAATGGCCGTGGCACCTTTTTTGGTATTAAAATAATAAATAAATAAATGAATAAATATATCTATTAAAACTTAAAATATTAAAACCTTTAAATATCACTCAGCTATCTCGGCCCACATCAGACAAATGAACACCATCTTGCCTGTATAGGCCAGGAAAGCTATCCTCCAGATATAAATGACGGAAGGAAAACCCCCCTAGCAACAGTATAAACTTCATAATAGACCAAATGACTCATCTCCTAATCTTCTCAAGAGGCTTACCCTCGGGAAAAGACAACCAGATAAGATGAGGAACCATCTTAGAGGAAACAATCCTAGTGTTGGGAAAAGAGAATTTCAGGCGTTGCAGATACTGTTTAACCACTTGCTACCCGCCTGCAGTCAAATGACGTCGGAGCGGTGTAGCTATTGTTCTGGGACGCCGTCATATGACGGTGTACTAGAACATCCTCTCTCGGCGATCGTGAGCATGCCGTGTTGCTAGGACACGGTGCAACCCTGATCTTGGTAAAGAGTCCATGACATGACTCTTTACTCATGTGATCAGCTGTGTCTAATCACAGCCGGTCACATATAAATGAACAATTGCCATTATTCGGCTCTCCTCACCTCACACTGTCAGTGTGTGAGGGGCACTGACAAAAAATAGATGCAAAACCACAGGAACCTGCAGCATCAGTATATAAATCAAGATCTGCTGAGGCAACAAAATCATCTTGAAAAAATGACCAACCGTTGAAATCAGCTAAAAAATGGGACCAAACCAACAGGTCATTTTTAATTTCAGAAGACAAAGGAACGTGTGAAAATGGGAATTGAAAACCAAACAAAGACAATGCAAACCTTATTGAAAAAATTCTGGCCAATGGCATTATCCGGGTTGCAAAGGCCAAAATGCTTAAAAAGGATTGAAGCTCTTTCAATAAAGCTTTCTTTCTTCACAGAAAAAAGGCATTCAGTGGTTGCAACCTGACAATTTTAAGAGAAGGAAGCTGGAATTTAAACAAATTAGTATCAATAGCAATCCCCAAAAATTAAATGATTGGGGAAGGATAAAAAGGAAATCGTCCAAATAATGCATTATTCCATCCGAACCAGATTCACACAATGACCCATTGAAGAAAAGTAGCAAAGACTTTGAAATAATAACGAATAAACAAATAAAGACAAGGAACAACCCATCGGAAGACACACGTCAAAGAAAAAATTCCCTTCAAAACAAAAACCTAACGAATTGAAATAATCAGACGAGATAGGTAACAATCTAAAAGCTGATTGTGTTGCAGAGTGCGATCACTGGGTGCAGCGGAGTCAATTCAGATCAGACCAGACATTGTGGAGTAACAGGAACTGGCTTCTTTATTGGAACATAACCACAGATAGCAAAGATGTCACCTTCTCATTGTGAGGAAAAACACAGACAGGAAGAGGTAACCAGCAAGTACAGTACAGTGTACAGGAATTTACAACACATCATAGAAAATGCATAGCATATCACTGAGCATTAGCGACATCTAGTGTCCTATTCGTGAACTGCAGCAGGTAATAGGCTAAGCTTTAAAGTTCTTGTATCTCCAACAACCCTTCTCAACAGCTAAGGCTTAGTCTATTAAACCCATCTTCTTTGTAAGCCTTGAGTGTCTTTCAGAGGTCAGAGGCTTTGTAAGGATATCTGCTGTCATATCCTTGGTTGGGCAATAAAGTAACTCAAGAAGACCTTGCTCTTGAAGATCCCTAAGAAAGTGGAACTTCACATCAATGTGCTTGGTTCTTGAATTAACTCCTTCCATGTGCGCAAGTGCAAGGCATCCTTGATTGTCCTCATAGATTTCTGTTGGTCCCGACTGTGGTTGACCCAAGTCTGTTAATAGCTGTCTCAGCCATATGACTTCTTGGCTTGCCTGCGCTGCAGCAACGTATTCTGCTTAAGTAGACGACAGTGAAACAGAGTTGCTTTTTACTAGTCCAACTGATGGCACCTCCTGACAGAAAAAATAAGTAGCCACTGGTAGATTTCCTGTCGGTGGTGTCTCCTGCCCAGTCAGCATCCACATATCCTGTCAAGGTGCTTTCATCACTTGCTGGTAACTTTCATTTGTAGTACGAAGTCCCTTTAAGATAGTGAATGATTCGCTTTACAGCATTCCAGTCCTTTTGACGTGGCATCGAAACCTTTCTGCATAGGATTCCAACAGTTGCTGCAATGTCTGGCCTTGTAGCAGTGGTAAGATACAGCAATTTCCCTATTGCCTTCCTGTATTGAGTATTAGTAGGTAATGGGTTATCTTGGCAATTCATCTCCTTTAGGTAGTTGGTTTCCATAGGAGACTTTACTGGTTTGGCGTCTTCCATTCCAAATGTTTCAATTATTTATTGTATTTTGTGTCTTTGGTTCAGAAGAAAGCTGCCATCTTCCTCTCTCTCAATCTGGATGCCGAGGTAATTCTTTATTTTGCCAAGATCTTTGGTGTCGAAGTTCTGATTTAGTTTTTCTAGCATTTCTGCTTCATCCCCTTCTTGCTCAAAGCAAATAAGGATATCATCCACATAAATAAGCATATAGACCCATCTATTTGCCAATTTCTTTGTGTATGAGAAGGGGTCTGCTTTACTCCTCAGAAAGTTTTGATGTGTAAGCACTTCATTTATTTTTATATTCCACGCTCTGGCTGCTTGCTTTAGACCATATATTAAAGGAGAAGTACAGCGCCACTAAATCAGATAACTAGCTAAAAACTTGCAGAGGTAAACCAGAGTCCATGAGTCCATGTGGAGAAAAAGTAACAGATGTGGAAAATATGGCCGTAGATCCAACACCAGTCTTGCAAAGGAAGTATCCGGCAGAAATCACACAAACAATAAAGGATGTACCCTTACCAGAAAGTTGGACCCCCTGTTAAGGAAGGTCAAACAGGCGTGCGATTACAATCACCAGAGACAAACGATGCATCCAATTCTCCTCCAGTCATCCACAGGACATCCGGATAGGACCACGGATCCAGTAGACCTCAATAGACCCCAGGTATGCATAAGGGATTACCTCCAATAACACAAATGGGGGCGCACATGGTGAAGTATGTACAAACTTTTATTATATACAAAGGTAAAAAACTCACATGTTGCTGCTTGATACAGGCATGTCATGAATCAATTGATAGGCCGCGACTCGAACAGCGTGTCTGCATGGGGGCTAGCGTGTCTGACGCGTTTCGTCCTGCAAAGGCGTTTTCAAAGGCAAAAAGCCCCCCTAAAGCAGCACGCTTTTATATGGTTGTTTGGGAAGTGGTCAGTGCATCACTTCCGGTGTGTGGTGATGCACTTCCGCTTCCGGTGCGTGATGACGCACTTCCGCTTCCGGTGCGTGAGGACGCACTTCCGGTTGCGGCGTGCGTGATGACGCACTTCCTGTTTATCATTCAACAACGCTGTGAAGCGCTGCCAGAATCAAAAAAACATATATGGCACATGGGGGCATAGAAAAAAACAATGAGGACAGCAGCGATAAGAGATATAGGTCCCACAGCCGCCCAGGGCAAGCCAGGAAAGCCACTCAAATCGCACCAGGTCTTCCCTGTAAGAAACCCCCTCCAGTAAGCAATCAGTTGGAATTACAATCAAGTTACATCCCAAAAATCTTTGACAAATTATAAAAAAAGGCATTATGTGAGTTTGCAACCAAATTTAAAAATTACAAAAAACACACAAATATAAAAGCACATAAATTATGCATAATAAAGACCAAATTCCATAAAAATGGTAAAAACATATTAAACAGTAAAAACATCATTCCCCACCTATCTGCAGCAAATTAGTGGATCCCACAATGCATATAAGGCACTATAGCATCCAGTCTAGAGCATGTCACTATGGTCCCTAAAAGATCAGCAGGGATCATAGGTGCCCCCAAACCCATAAAGGGGTTGGGGAGACGGAATAGATGAAATTACAATGGAGAGATAATGCACACCTAACGTCATCACAAACTGAAGTGAGAAAGCTAAAGATAATGGTGAGACCTACAGACGATGTAAATGAAATAAATCTTACTCGAATGTAAGTACATTGCCAGAGGGTCATGGACCCAAGGGAAATGTCAATATGCAACAGAGGAGGGAGGAACCTGGGAAGTCAACCTGCACATCAGCTGTTGTTGATAAAGCAGTTGACATCCCAATCCACGTTGAGACCAAAGGGAGTATAGCACTTCAGGTCAAATATCCACCTGGTCTCAAGACTTAGACCATATATACTCCTGCGAAGTTTGCACACTAGGTCTGGCCTTTGTTCATCTTTGAACCCTGGTGGCTGCTCCATGTAAATTTCTTCTGTTAGCTCGCCATGTAGAAACGCGGTTTTCACATCAAAATGTTTCACTTGCATTTTCCTTGTAACGGCTACTGTCAGAAAAGTCCGTATTGCAGTGTGCTTGACTACTGGTGCAAATGTCTCGTCATAGTCCTCTCCGTATTTTTGAGAATAGCCCTTGGCTACTAGCCTTGCTTTGTATCGTTCAATTGTGCCATCTGCATTGTATTTCACTTTAAAAGTCCATTCACAGCCCATGGCTTTCCTTCTGGGTGGTAGTTCTGTAAGTGTCAATGTTTTAGTGTCATGCATGGATTTTATCTCTTCATCAGCACCCTTTATCCATTTACTTGCTTCTTGTTCAGAAAGCTGAGATATTTCTTCCCAGGTTGCAGGTTTGTTGATACTGGCAGTACTTGCTTTGTATGAGAGACGTTGTTTTCTCTTGTTGAACGTCTCGGTTTTGTGTCTGAGCCTTCTTGTGTCTGCTCTTCAGTACTGGTAGAGTCTACACTCACTTCAACTGTTTGTTCACAAGTTATGGAGATAGGCTGGTCAATGTCAGTTTTCCCTTCCATTCTTGCTTTTACTGTTGTCATTATATTGTCTCTTAAATCTTCAACAAAAGTTATGCTGTTGCTAATGGTAACCTTGTCTGTTTTGGGATTTAGGATCCTGTAACCTTTGACATTGTCACTGTATCCAACAAAGATACCTTCAAATGCTCTGTTTTGGAGTTTTTGGTGCGTTTTTCTTCAGGTATGTAGATGAATGCTTTGCATCCTAAAACTTTTAGGTGTTTTACATTTGGCTTCTCATTGTGCCAAAGTCCATATGGAGTTTTCTCTATTGTTCTGGAAAGAAGTCTGTTCTGCAAATATGTAGCTGTAATAGCTGCTTCACCCCAGTATTTTTGTGGTAGTCCAGAGTCTGTCAGCATACATCTGATCATTTCAGTCAGAGTTCTGTTCTTTTTTTCGGCTACTCCATTATGTTCTGGTGTATATGGGACTGTCTTTTGATGTTCTATCCTATTCTGTTTTAAGTACTCTTGTATCTTATATCCTGTGAATTCACCTCCATTGTCATTCACACTCCGAAGTATGAGAGGCTTCCTCTGAAACTTGTTACTGGTTTTTATTATATAGTCTTGTAATTTGTCAAAAACGTCACTCTTGTGTTGCATTAGTTAGGTGACTGTGTATCTTGAATAGTCGTCTATGAAAGTCACTATGTACCTTTTTGCCTCCAGGTGTAGGTGGGTTTAGGGGACCGCACACGTCACTGTGAACTAAGTCAAGTGGTCTTGAAGCTCTCTTCTGACTGACTTTGGGAAGTGTTGCTCTTGTAGCTTTGGATTTAATGCAACATTCACACTTAACAGTAACTGGACAAGGGGATATTGTTAGATCCCTTGTCAGATTCCTCCTCTGTAGTTCCTGTATGCATTCTGGGTGTCTGTGACGTCTGTGCCATATATGTATACAGTCATTGTGCTTGTGTGTACATAGTCTCACCTTTTCCTTCACTGTGTCGAGGTGATATAGATGATCATTCAGCTTGGCACCTCCTACTGTCTGGTTGCTGTTTAGGATTGAACACTTGTCACCTTGGAATTTTACAGTGAGTCCTCTGGCTGTTAGACGCTTCACAGATAAGAGTCCTTCTTCTAGATTAGGAACATAAAGCACATCTTTCACTGGTATGGCTAGATTGTGTCCCGCATCATCAGGGCATACAAGGGTTCCATGCACATATCCTTCTGTGTGTATTTTGCTTCCATCTGCAAGATAAATAGTTTCTTTGTTGTTCAGATCAAGTTCTGTAAAAAAACTTCTATCACTCGTCATGTGACTGGTTGCCCCCGAATCGATGCACCAGCCTTGACATTTATGGTTGCCTGACGCTTTAAATGTGGCATTCAAGTTTCCTTCACATGGATCATTGATTATGGCTTTGACCTTTTGTTTAGCATAAGAGGGACGCTGTCTTATTTGCTCTGCTTTCCATCTAGTACAGTCTTTCTTTGTGTCCCTGTTTGTGACATCTGAAACACACTCTGGTCTCTTTCCTGTGTAACCTTGCGTCTGTAGAGCGGTTTTGGTGTCGGTTTCTGTGGAGTCATGCACTAATTCCTTTCTTCTCTGATACTCATCTATGAGCCTGGTTTTTACAAATGCTAGCGTCACATCTGTCTCAGGCTGTGTCTCCAGTGCATTGATCAGTGCAGTATATGTTTGGACAAACTGCATAACAGCATGGCTGCAGCGTGGCTGTCTGTTATATTCTCCCCGATTGATCTTGAGTTGCGCAATCACTTCCAGCATTGCGTTTATATGCTCCTGCTTTTACTGATTTGTGCTAAGTTTAATTTTTAAAAGTTTCCACAGTAGAAACAGCTTGCTGTTAAAACTGGATCTTTCATGCAGTCTTTTCAGTATGTCCCACATGCCTTTCGCTGTGTCCTCATGGCGTATATGTAAGAGCTTATCATCCTCCACTAGTAAGCTTATGGTGGCCCGTGCCTGTCTGTTTTTCTTGTCCCATTCCTGATTATTGTCCTGTGGCCTCTCTGTGGTGGTAACCTCCCACAAGTCGTCTCTAGATAATATAATTTCCACTTTAAACTTCCATAGCTGATAATTGTCATTGTTCAGCTTGGCCACTGAGAGTTTAAATTCTGAGTTTCCGGCCATTTTTCCCTCCTTTATATATGAACAGTCTTACTTGTCTATAGGAGATGTCACTGGAAACCTTCCTTATGTCGATCTCCTCATCAGTCACACTGTCTCCCGTTTGAGGCTTTGTTCTGCCTGAGCTGCACCTGGTCATAAGACTTTATCGAGATCCTGGGCCCATAACCTGTTGCAGAGTGCGATCACTGGGTACAGCAGAGTCAATTCAGATCAGACCAGACATTGTGGAGTAACAGGAACTGGCTTCTTTATTGGAACATAACCACCGATAGCAAAGATGTCACCTTCTCATTGTGAGGAAAGACACAGACAGGAAGAGGTAACCAGCAAGCACAGTACAGTGTACAGGAAATTACAACACATCATAGAAAATGCATAGCATATCACTGAGCATTAGCAACATCTAGTGTCCTATTCATGAACTGCAGCAGGTAATAGGCTATGCTTTAAAGTTGTTGTATCTCCAACAGATTGAATATCAGCTTTGGCTAGTAACGCACCATGTCCCAGTTTCCTGATAACCCGAATCACATTGTTAAACGTTGCACTTTCCTGGAATATCGGCAATATCGGTAACCTCGGGGGCCGATTCCGATATATCGGGGAAAGTGCATATCGGCCCTGATATATCGGCATTGCCGATAATCGGCCGATCCCTAGTAAGTATAACATGTTTGTTATTTTTATAGGAAAAAAAATGAGCCTTTACAATCACTTTAAATTATACAAATAAAGATGACTGCTGTAAGTAATCCTGTCAGTTTTTTTATTTGTTCACACAATTGTCGCTGTCTGTTTTGCTGGTTTGGTTTGTCATTCCCAAATGTACAGAAAATATAAATACATGCATACTTAATAAAATAGTAATAATATGCTGACATGATATTATTACATGTATTAACAACACACATTTGTCAAATTTTTTTTTTTTAAATCTAGTTTTTCTTCAAATATTTATTTAATTATTTGTTTACATTAGTGCTGTTATTAGTGATGTGCTTATTGTCAATTATGTGAAAGAAAATAGCTGTAATATTGTTTGTATTCCCTGCACATTTTTGTATCCTGTTTTGTTTTACAAGCAAACTTGTATAAATCAGGTTTTAAGACATATTGTGGACATTTGCCATCGCTGGATCATCATACCATGTCTTTATTGATTTATGAACCACTGAAGGTTTAAATATTGTGGCTTATTATTCCTATTTGACACCAGGTGGTTGTGTGCAGTTAAGCAGCTTTAAAATGGCTAATTGAATCTTTATATACGTGAAACAGATGCTGGAATAGAGAGACATTTCATATTTTACTGATGTTTTATTGCAGAAAGCTCTATGTGACCAAATCATCAGCAAAATATATGGTGCCAAATTCTTACAATGTTTTCATACTGATTTATGATAGGAGTATCTTCATTATTGCCTTTTGTGATAAATGCTGACATTTGGGAGAAAAAATACAGTAAATTTTGTAGAGTTCCCATGTGACAATGTTGTGACAGCACAATGATTGCGTGTGTGTGTGTATATATGTATATATATATATATATATATATATATATATATATATATATATATATATATATATATATAAATATATTTATATATATATATATATATATATATATATATATATTTATATTATGGTTTTCTCTGGACTACTTGGAGATGACTAGAATGAACAATATACAGTATATATGTGAAGCGTGTGTGGCAGCAGCCAGATGAGGAGAACAAAGACAAGTGTGTCTTGCCTACAGTCAAGCATGGTGGTGGGAGTGTCTTGGTCTGGGGTTGCATGAGTGCTGCCTAAAATGGGAAGCTACAGTTCATTGAGGGAACTATGAATGCCAACATGTACTGTGACATACTGAAGCAGAGCATGATCCCCCTCCTTTCGGACACTAGGCTGGGTCGGAAGGGCAGTATTCCAACATAACGACCCCAAACACACCTCCAAGATGACCACTGCCTTGCTAAAGAAGATGAGTAAAGGTGATGGGCTGGCCAAGCATGTCTCCAGACCTAAACCCTATAGAGCATCTGTGGGGCATCCTCAAATGGAAGGTGGAGGAGCATAAAGTCTCTAACATCCACCAGCTCCGTGATGTTTTCATGGAGGAGTGGAAGATGACTCCAGTGGCAACCTGAGAAGCTCTGGTGAACTCCATGCCTAAGAGGGTTAAGGCAGTGCTGGAAATAATAGTGGCCACACAAAATATTGACACATTGGGCCCAATTTGGACATTTTCACTTAGGGGTGTACTCACTTTTGTTGCCAGCGTTTTAGACAAAAATGGCTGTGTTGAGGTATTTTGAGGGGACAGCAAGTTTACACTGTTATACAAGCTGTACATTCACTACTTTACATTGTAGGAAAGTGTAATTTCTTCAGTGTTGTCACATGAAAAGATATAATAAAATATTCACCAAAATGTTAGGGGTGTACTCACTTTTTTGAGATACTGTAGCTGTTATGCAAAAAAACATGGATGCTCAACCTATGTCCCTCCAGCTGTTGTGAAGCTCCAAGTCTTATCATGCCTCTGTCTTTGGGAGTCATGCTTGAACTTGTCATGTCAGCTTTGCAATGTCTCATGAACTTGTAGTTCCACAACAGCTGGAGGGCCACAGGTTGTGCAATATAGCATGCACTGTATTATACCCTATAATAACTGTGTGTTTCCTACTTGCCTGCTTACATTACCAGCTTTATATATTAATTATATCAATGACCTTAAAGCTTGAGATGATATAAAGAGCAATTTTCAAACAAGCCAGGTACCTTTTGCGTCTATACCAATTATACTTTGAATAAATGTCCATCTGTCACAAAAAAATATATATTTATTTCAAGCAGAAAGTAGAGCATTTTATATATTGTGGTTTACATGCAGTTTTTATAGTAAATTCTAAAGCTACTAAGTTACCAGTCTCAGGTCTGTAAAATTAGCAGCACAAGTCCTTAGTTTATAGTAGCCATTTTTCCAAGACTGTTAACATATGATGGAAGGTTATAATTTTGTTAACACTTCAGAATATATTAAACTGCAAGTTAATAAACAGCCAGGCCACATTCACACTATAGCATTTAATGCACTCAAAGTTCTGAGAGTTTACAAAATGTGCAGAAAATGAGTATTGCGCTTGCAGTGCTATCCATTATTGTACCCCAAATGCAAGCAGCTGCTCATTCTTTCGCATGAGAAAATTAGTAACAAACATGGCAAAATTAATGGTTAAATGATGCATGAAGCTCACATTTTAAAAAGACACTTGAGCTACTTCGCTGTGCATAGGGCAGCCTAATGAAATGAATGGGCTGCCCAAATGTATGGCATCTTTGTGTGATTGGGGCATCATGACTGAAGTTAAAATGGGTGCAGAAGGGTATAGGTGAGTGGCTAGATAGAGACTAGATAAGGATTAGCACAATCAATTTGTATGCACTCCATTTTTAGATATGGTGAATATTTAAGCGGGGGAAAAAAAAAAAAAAAAACATTTATTTAAATATGTTCCTTAAAGCAGACCTTGCAGCTTAAATGCATGGTTTGTTTTAATTGGCCCTGCCCCAAACAGTATACTTACATTTCTCCCAGCTCACAGTGTAAGTTGTTTCATCCTGGATTACTGTACAGACTTGAAAAAAAAAAAACAAGGTTCACATAACTTTCACCAAAGATGTAAACATTTTTGTATTTGGGTTCAAGTAGAAAAATGTGGGAATTCTGAGCAAACATTGTGTAAATTTGGTGTGAAAACATTTTTAAATAGACCCCCAAATTTCAAGTAAGATTATACATGACTCTTGTATTCAGAAAAAATATTTGTTTAGTCTAGATTTCAGCTCTAAATGAAGAATAAAAATCTAAATTAAAAAAAAGTGTTCATCACCACTGTGACAATTATTACTTTTTGTGACTGTTCCTATTGTTTTAAGAGTGACAACCTCTACTAAGTGTAAAGAAAAGAAAAATAATTTTTTATAGAAAAGTTTATTTGGACATTTTTATTATTCCCCATTAACTGGAAATTTTTAAATGTCCTCCCTCGCCAATATCAGAAAACTTTCACATTTCTTTGAAATGCATTTTGTATTGGCTTCCTACTGAGATAATTGATAGTTCAATCATTAGAACTGCAGAAAAGAAAATATTATTTATGTATGCAAATAGCTCTTTAAATGTTCGTTTGAGTCTAGTTTTATTTACAGCAGCAGTGGGCTCCTTAGACATTATGGTTAATCAATACAAATCTCATCAATATTCTACTGGAGTGCAAACATGAATATATATATTCCTAACATATGCTTTATGTGTCAAATGAGCTTTATTCAAAGTTCACACTGCCTGTGCTCCTAAAAAAAAAAAAAATCATAAGGTTTGGAGCCTTGACCACCAGCACAAAGGCAGAGTGATTAATCATCAGTTTAAAAAAAAAATTATATATGTGACACAAATCGCTGTGCACATTTTCTAAATGGGTTCCTAATATATGTATGTTCCTAACCAATGTACAGAACCAGTAGTAGTTTCATTAATTAGATAACCAAACGATCCTAGTGTAAAATATTCAGTTGTAAAAATATATATTTTTTAAGGTACAGTTATACCTAATATGATCTAACTGAAGTTAGAAAAATGTTAGAAGGATTAAAAGAAGTTTAGGCTGTGTTAATGCAAGTATAGAAGTGAAAACAGGAGAGAAGGTTAGCAAGACAGCAGAGTAATTACCAGCGGAAAAAAAAAGATATTCTTCGTATAGCTTAGGTCTAAAGGCACTAAACCCTTTCATTTTCCTGTGCCTGTTCCTGTCTGTCTTGTGATCTGTGACCTTCAGGTTGGCACCTCTGCTATAGTCATGGCTCAAAAAGGCCTAGAAAAAAGTACAAAACACTGCACATAACATTTGACAAAAGAATTAACAAGAAAAACTAAAATAGAGAAACAGAACTGAGATATGGTATTATAAATATGTTAAAAAAAAAGTTGGAAAAAAATGCAGTCTTTTCTTATATAAATATGTTCTAAAACAAGTGAATTTTGTGTAAAAGTGGTAAGAAAAAGACATTTTAAAATATTTTACTGAAAAGGATATTGACGTTCTTTTGTTTTTCCATACCATCAGTAGTGGTTCTTTCCTTTAAAATAACACTAACAGAAACTAAGCAATATATTGATGAGTGGTCAGGTTTGTATTCAACTATTGAAACGGACACTGAAGAAAACATCTAAAAAAAGTCTGTCGGGCAGGCTCAAGTTAAAGTAAATGCATACTATATTGTAGGGTTATATAATGTAACGTTTTCTTTATATATACAGTATATATATATATATATATATATATATATATATATATATATATACATAAAATTACATTTTTTCTTTTATGAAACAGATAAAGGAAGGAAACCACAAATAAAGGACACCATGGGAAGTACACAACAGACTGATATACAATTAGATCAGTGGTTCGAAGGGAATGCAAATATTGTAGGAGCAAGAAAGCTTCAAATAACAATAATAGCATTTGACCAAAAATACAAGAGGAACAGCCTAGCTTTACAAACATCAGCTGGGCCAAAACCCAAGAGAGGCTGACCCAAGCTTAGCAGGGTTTATAAATAGGGCCCAGAGCGATACACAAGGTCATTCAAAAACTTCCAATAATAACAACAAAGGAAGCAAGAACTAGAGATAAAAAGAAAAAAGAAGAGAAAGAGAGGGAACAAATGCAAAAAAGGCGATCCTGGGTTCATCACTCCTGGGGTGTTAGAGTATGCCTTTACCACGGACAATTACGATTATTAAAGCTTCATAAGGATTCTTCTCGTGAATGCCAAGGCTCCCCGACTGCGTTATGTCGCTCAACATTATCAGGCGAGCTGTGAGAGACTTAATAGTCTCCACATCCTTAATCCTGGTGTACAATTCAATAAAGGTCGGCGGGGCCTGCCTCTTCTATTGAAGACCTATAAGGGCATCTAGTGGCAGTAAGAATGTGAAGTGATTCTTTCCTACACTTTATCTTACGAAAATGGGCTTTTGGCAACCACTTCTTATGTTGGACCTCAGCGCTTTATACAAAGCCAACTGCTTTTGTCTCATATGCTGGATTTCCCTCTAACCCTTTTCCTATTGAATGCAGTACCCGTCAAGGGTGCCAACTCTCCCCTCTCAAATTTGCCCTGGCGATAGAGCCCCTAGCCCTCCTAATGCACAAAAACCCTCACATACATGGTCTGGAGCTTGGAGGTTGTCTACACAAACTCTGTCTCTTCGCAGATGACATCCTAGTCTTCATAACTTCTCCACTAATTTCGGCCCCAGATTTACTTAAAACTCTCTCTCTCCAGATTTGAACAAATCTCTGGCTCTGAAGTCAATCCCCATAAATCGACAGCTCCTAACATTTCCTTGCCATGCCCCTTGCAGATCCAACTCTGAGAGATCCTCCCATTTTAATGGGCCACCAATCACATCTCCTACCTAGGTATTAAACTTACTTTGAACTTCTATGCTGCAAATTATACTCCTATGCTTGCCCACCTTAAAACTCCTAAGTCCAAATGGGCTTCCTTTCCCTTGACCTGGATGGGACATATAACTGTAATCAAGATGCCCATCCTTCCCAAAATGCTTTACCTATTTCGGGTGCTACCAATTCCAGTTCCTTATCACTATTTAAGCATTTTACAATGCCGAACTTTGCAATACATCTGGAGTAAGCTTAGGCTCCGGCTACCCAAACTTACACATTACACATTTAGGATCAGAGGGGGCTTGTGTGTCCTAAACCTTTTTTGAAATATTACTACACTGCGCAGCTAGCTCAGCTACCTAAATACCATGCAACTAAGAAAACCCCTTTATAGGTAGCTCCTGAATCTGTGGTTTGTGATGCCCCTCTCTAGAGCCAATCTTCTCTGGTTGGCCCCAGCTCACCGTAGGCCTATCACTAATTCAATTACCAAACATTGCCTCACATGTTTGGACAGACAAAAACAGTCCAAGCACAATCCTCTACTCTCCTTACTCTGTAACCCCTCCTTCTACCCAGTCTGGACATCCCTAACCTCCTTTTATTCTTGGTTAGCAGGTGGCCTAATTATTGCCCACTCATTCTTCTCATCAAATACATTCAAACCTTTCCCTACACTCTGCGAGACCCATGGCCCCCTCCCTCTGAGCTCTTTTGCTGTGTGTAAATCAAGCACTTTCTCTCCTCATACGCCCCTCCTGACTCCTCAGACCTGGGCTTTATGCCCTTTGAACGGATGTGTAAGTCAGACCCCCACAAACGTGGGCTCCTTTCTGAACTATATTCCTATCTCTTGATTCCAGAAATCTGCAAATAGGAAAAAGACCTTAGTACCGTCCTGGACTGTGCCGACCAGTTTTCCATTTGGCATTCTACCATATCTTCCTGTCCCAAAATCGCTGCTCTAGAAACAAATTATAAGGTGCTCACCCAATGGTACTTGGTCCCTGCCAGAATTAATGAATTCTTCTGCAATATTCACCACTTGTTTTAGGGGTGGCAATGAGATGGGCACGCACCTTCACATACAGTATGGTGGGAATGCCCCACAGTGAAATCTTTTTGGCCAGAGATCTTCATGATCCTGTCTACACTTTTTGCAACATCTCTACAACCTGACCCAACCATGGCTCACCTGAATAACAAACTCACTGCTTTCACACATCGACAATTTAAGCGTTTACTCCATGTCACTACTGTGGCCAAACAGACTTTGGCTAAGGCCTGGAAGTCTCCTTCCTTAAGTGTAACTGTGGCTAAAAACAGAATCACCCAGGCACTGATTCATGCAAAAATGGAAGCAGTCCTGCTAGATTAAGTATGCAAATTTGAGAAACTTTGGCAACGCTGAGTAATGCACTACCTGCCCCTAGCTTTGATGAGTCCCTATTTTTTCCATTACTTCATAGGTGTCACTCCTCTTACCCAAACTTTGACTTGTCATCACTCTCCTAACCTCCCCTAGGGGTTCCCTTACCCTCCTTCATACCCCTTCCCCCTCCTGTTTCCTTTCCCTGCCCCTGCTTTCTTTTATTCCCTTGATTTATTCCCATGTCCACCTTCTCACATCTTTCAGCTTCCGAACACATTGCAATGGTCATGGGACTTTATATGAGGCAAGTCACTTGCATAGTAACATAGTTACATAGTAGTTGATGTTGAATAAAGACAACAGTCCATCCAGTTCAACCTATGCAGGAGTGTGTATGTAAATCATGGAATGTGTAATTATTACTACTTTTAATAAGTTTGTACTTTATTAAGTGACCTGCCTCATTTAAAAGGTAATTCCACTTTCGTGGGGGGAAAAAATAGCAAATAAAGGAAAAACAATATATCGTATACAATTGTGACACAAATCGGCGTATAACACGTACTTTTTCCTCCTAAAAATGGAGGGCAAAGCACCAGTGCGTGTTATACACCGATATAGTAAAACAAAAAAGCCAGGCAGCGCTGAGAGGAAGAGGAGGGGGCAGGCCGGGCGGAGCAGAAGGAAGGATGAGCGGCTGCTGTCATAGGAAGTCCCGCCTCCTATGATAGACAGCACAGTGGCCCAATGCCAGGACACAGGACGTGTGACGTCTCTCATAGGCACCGGGGCGTCAGATGACAGCGGCGGCTCGTACTCGCTTCTCCTCGCACGGCCCGCCCCCCTCTGCCTCAGCGCTGCCCGGCTTTTTTAAAATAAATATATGGACGATATGTGCAATATATGGGTGATCTGTGCAATATGGGCGATCTGTGCCGGCGAGGCTGCATTGGGGACACAACGCTGGCGAGGCTGCATTGGGGACACTGCACTGGCGAGGCTGCATTGGGGACACTGCGCTGGCGAGGCTGCATTGGGGACACTGCGCTGGCGAGGCTGCATTGGGGACACTGCGCTGGCGAGGCTGCATTGGGAACACTGCGCTGACTAGGCTGTATTGGGGACACTGCGCTGGCTAGGCTGCATTGGGGACACTGCGCTGGCGAGGTTGCATTGATGGACACTGTGCTGGGGAGGCTGCATTTATGGACACTGAGCAGATGAGGCTGCATTCATTGGCACAGGTAAAACTGCATTTGATTAAAAAAAATAGTTCTGAGTTCAATGCTGTTTATTTAAAATGTTAAGCTTTTTCCCTAACATTTCCCTCATAAATGTGAGGTGCATGACCTTTCCTTTTCAATCTGCAGCTGTTGTAATTTTCTGGAAATGCAATGCAACCTGGAGCTGTTCTGTACACAGAATGTGTACTGACCACACCCCAGAAACATAATTTCCTGCTTGTGTGATTGGCTCACCAATTTCCCAAGAAGTCTGTACTAAGATACAAGACAGACTTCTGGCATCCCCTGCAGCAAAAATGTCATTTTTAGTGAGATACCCCCAATAGGAACACGTCTTCATCTTCCCTCATTAGTGCCCTTCAGCTGTCACAACTGATTAATAGTTATGAAACCACTCCCATTAGACCCATCCAGCACAGAGTAACAAACAATTATTTTTTCAGAATAAATAATAAAGGTAGGAATCTGCAATAAAGTTTGTTAAAATCCTTGTAATGCACATAGATCCCCCAGAGAGGAATGTTTTTTCTCAACAAAAGCAGAATTACGCTTTAAAGTCCCATGACCATTGCAATGTGTTCGTATGTATATTTAGGGATGGAGGCATGTCTCTTTGTATGCATCAGATCATATCTTTCTTTTTTATCTTTCAGCTTCCTGTCTTCTCGTTTCTCCCTCCCACAGACCTCTTTCGCCTGGTTTGGGCCTCTAATTTAAAATGCCTCTGTTATGTTACACCCCCTTTGACCATCTTGTACTGCAGTCTCCCAGTCCTCTTAGGCATTTTGGTCCTCCCCTTTCCCTTGGAGCACCAAACTATAGCCTCCCTTTTTAAATAAGTAGGATTTAGGAGACCTTCATATGTTTACTTCTCCTGTCACCCTCCCCCTTTTTTTTTTTTTTCTGTGCGTGGTTACATTACTAGTGTCTAGTATTCCAGCTTACAACTGAACTCACAAACTAAATGTTACTTATTCATTTATTCAGAATGGTGTTTCCATGTTTTACCTGCCTTGTCATAATTAACACATTTTTGCAATTACTTTTGTACTACATTTTTTCTTTAATAAAATATTTGAACAAGCATATATTGAGGTTTACCTAGATTTTCTATACTCATTCAATAATTTATAAATGTCCTAAGTTACACCTTTTTGTGATGGGCAAGCAATCACTAAACATTCAAATTGGGTTAATTTGGAGAATTGGAGATTAGGGGCAATGGATAGAGTTTAATGGTGTATTTGGAGATAGCCAAAGAACGCCCTACGAGGAAGGTCGTGCTTTTTGCGTAATTCCTCAAATGATAGTAATGTTCGTGTAACAGGGTTCACTAAGTGTCTAAAATTAAACAAGTTCCTCTACAACCATGAAGAAATCATTTGGAAAGTTAGACTATCCAAGCATCTTAGGGTATAAAGGATGGCTTTTAGTAAAGAAGCTTCAGATAGGAGGGAGTGTTTGTGCCTTAGCTGTCTCCAAGACCACGCAATAGCATCATGGCATGTAGTAGGGAGGTGGAAGTAAAGTTTTCTTAAAGGTTCACTAATCATGGTGGGTTGGACCTAGAGTGGCTGTGATTGCTGTGAGACAACCAACCTTGCGTGGGAAGGGTAGAACTGCACAGCATATACACAGTGCAAAAGTTACAAAACAAGTATACCTTTAGGCTATATACCTGTGTTAGTTGCGTTTACTAAAGCAATAATGGTTAATCTGCATATACAGCTTCTGCAGAAACTCTATTAATACTATAATTACAAAAACAGAAAATGTAACCCATGGAAATAAACAAAGCCATTGGCAATACCTTTAAATAGTCTTACCTATTTTGTTTGTCTAGCTAAATTATAGCACCTATGTCTTTTTTGACCTATTGCCTGTATTATCTTTTTACTACTGGAACTGGGTCACCCATGGTGTTTTTGTGGGGGATATAGGACCACCCTTACCTCCCCACGAGGAGTGTCCTTTGTTCTAGTTTTTTCCATGTCCTGTTGTATGCTGCTTTTATAATGTGTCTTTTGTGATGTATGGTCATATATTTTTGG